>NC_044189.1:20296976-20321976 GCF_900880675.1 Sparus aurata
AGCAGCGGAGAGGCAGGTTAGCAGAGCATTCAGCACCACTAGGTGAGAGGTCACGGTGCTAGCTTGTTATGTAGCAGTGCTCCTGTTTGCAGAAACAATCCAGCAGCTTCAGGTTGAAGATACACCTGTCTCCTCCAGTGATCCTCCAGTGATCCTCCAGTGATCCACTGTGTTCTGCTGCTGGAGGCTCGGGGACGATGAGGACAGAGAGGCTGCAGTGGTTTCACATCAGCCTCCTCCTTATGTTGTCATGATCCTACATCTCCCATCATACACTGCACCTCCTCCATGTCAGCCCCCCTGCTGACAACCTGGGCACCATCTCCCCTCTTGGACTGAGATTATCGACAGTACCGCTTAGATTTGCTAGCTCAGACTTTTAACCTCTGGTGTGTATTGTGTGGCTGACAGGCCTGGATGCACACAGTAAGTTATGTTTCTGAAACATGTATTCAGAAGCTGTAATGAGGAAACATTGTGTTTGAACATCCTGAGCCCGACCAGTTTATCTGGCGGCTGGAATCATCTCATTGCCACACTTGTGTTTGTATTGGCTCAATGTGCTGATTTCTTTATGCATCAAGATGCAGAAAAAGGCTCTTAGTATAGTTTATAATTATATAGTTTATATTTCAGTGTGCTGGTCTCATTTGAGATATTAGAGTTTATTGTTACACTGTAAAATGTCCTTCCTCCGTCACGTATCGCTGTCATTAGAGTGTGAACACAAAAATGTGTGTTAATATATTGATTTGCATGATGATATCAGACTTTTTCACTTTCTAATATTGTCTTGGCACCAGCCCCAAAAATCAAGTATCAGCTACCTGCACCGTTACTGTATATACATTCAGCTTCATATTAAAGCTCCAGTGTGTAGGATTTAGTGGCATCTAGCGGTGATGGACAGATTGAAACCAACTGAACAGCAGCTAAAAGCATGAAAGGCCCTCTCCAGAGCCAGTGTGTGTGTTGTCACTGACCTCCTGTGGAACTCGGTCTCTTTCGATTTAAGGTAACACGAGTTTCTAATTTCAGAGGATTTGCTAATTGGTTGTTTTGTGTGAGAGTGTGTAAATAGATAGAACGACTGAGGGGGCCATGATATCCAGATGAGTCTGTCTGTGAAGACAGCAGGGCGACTATTTGTATTTTAGCCAAATCACATACAATGTTGGTTTGCATTAAACAGATATTTGGCACTGAATCATATTATTCAAACCACAGAGATGTTTATTTTCACTCTTGAGAGCTGGTGTTCTCCCTCTGGCCACTGATTTTGGCAGCCTCACAAATATCCAGGAGGAAAACAGATTGTGTGTTTTGGGAATAGTTGACAGTGAGTCCCATTTTTTTTGTGCAGAATTTGCAAAGTACATTTTCTATGAATCTGCATCTCAAAACCCTTAAATGCTGTGAGTAGTGATGATGCCCTGATATGGGCATTTTAACACTGATCAGGGATCTGCAATTTTGAACGTGGACCCAAGCCCGATTTTCTTTTTGATGCAGAGCACAATTTCAAGCAGAACTCAGACACGAATAACGTTACTCTGCAAACCTGTGGATCAAATGACTGCAGAGTGGAAATAACTTAAGTTAGAAAGCAGTCAGATATGTAACATCTGCAATACGACCGTTTAATGATAAATATTACAGAGAATGTCATTAAATGAATCTCTCTGGATAACCAGCTCATCTCTGTGGTACAGGATCAGGGTTTTCTTTGTCACCAGGAGTTTCTGAATCCCTGGTTTGTCCTACCATCTCTGCATTACATCACATTTGTCCACGTCATTTAACGTGACAACGTAAGGAATATGTAAAAGCAGTGGATGATATGGAGGCACCAAGCGTGGGCTGCGTCTCTCACACTTCAGCTGCTGTAACGAGCGTCTGCTGTCACAGTGCAGCGTCACACACTCACCTGCTAACACCAGGAAGGTGGAGGTCAATGTTGGAATATATCATATTCAGAATAAGAAAGAGCCGTATGAAAGTATAGACTTTGTTTCAACAACATGAAATAAAAACCTATTAAGGAACAGCTTGGACACAGGTAAAATGTTTCTTAATGCAGCTGGAAAGAAGGTTTCTGGACAACTCACGTTAGCAGTGGCACGTCCAGCACGCCGCCGTCATGGCAGACAGAAAGTGTCGATCCCTGAGTGCGACCTAACAGGCAGGAGGTCCACCATTACTCTCTGCCTGTTAGGTCGCACTCAGGGATCGACACTTTCTGTCTGCCATGACGGCGGCACGCCGGAGATCCAGCTCCAACGATGAGTTGTTCAAAAACCTTCTTTTTAGTAAACTCTGTGTACACAAACAATGTTCTCAATGCTCGTGTTCATGTGTAGAGACCCTGGTGATACTACCAGCAAAGTTTCATGTTGTGTCGAGACTTCTTACTGTTTTAAACAGAGAGATTTTGATGCTAACATCAGAGTGCCCGTAGCACTCCCATTGAAAATTAGCTTGCCCGAAAACGAATCTACGGTAAATCTTAAAAGTGCCTCTTTCGTCGTAATTATGCTTTTACATGAAGGTTTGACTCATATTCAATCACAAATTAAGCCTTGGTTGCTTTTTGGTGAGAGTTTCACTTTAAAGGACTCGGATCGGGATCGGGGTAAAGAAACCTGAACGTTACATCGCTAGCTGTGATGTGATAATCATAAATTGGTTGTTTGATTTGAATGTTTTGTCTGAAAAGTCTTGAAGAGAAGAAGTATGGAGACTCCGACTGTTTTCTTTTTGCTCGAGCGGATGTAGATTTTATTTGTTCAGACTTACTTTTACCAAATTTGTTTCGTCATATTTTTCTTATGCTTTTTCTTTTTAGCTGGCTTCTAATGACTTTTCCAGTGTCTCTAATCAGCTTTTTTGTGATGCACTTGGTGACGTCTGCTCTTGAAAGGCGCTATAGAAATGAACTTGTTATTGTATTACAGCTTTAATGAATGTAAGGAATGGGGTACGAACATTAGCATTAACTTGAAAACCCACGGCCCGTTGAGGCTCATTCAAAAGCTCCATTCAGCGCTGTAACTCTGCTGCAGTAAGTGATTTCAGACATGCAGAGCTTTTATTTTTGAAAAGCTAAATATCTGCAGCTGCAAATTATGGCTGCTACAGAAAATACATTAAAAAATCAAAGTGCGCATTAGTAATTAGCCTGACTCATTCTGGATGAATATTACTAGACAGACAGTGGAGACAGAGGTTGCAAATATAACAACAAGTGCCTAATTTAAGGCAGACAGCAAAGATGTTGCGGTAAATAGAAGGAAGCTTGTTGTGTGACTAAACCTTCAAAAGGATGCCAGAAGGTTGAAAATAAACCAGTACTGGGAATTATGGGAAGGATGAAAATGCGAAAAGGAAATGCAGAACAATATGTTGGCAGTGCAGGAAGGGGAACTTGAGGCAGTGCGGTTTATTTAAAGAATTCACTGTAGGATAGTGTGTGTTTATAGATGGTATACAAATGGGGTTATAGGAAATCCCTGAGTGCCTGTTGAAGGTCACACACTGCTAAATAGTGCCAATGTTTCCACTACTATCCTCTGTTAGTAGGTGGGAGGGCGTAGGACCGTGTTGGCCTGTTGTCAGTCTGGCTGTGTGTGTGTGTGTGTGTGTGTGTGTGTTACAGTGTGTGTGCTGCTCATTTGTAGTTGAGACAGACAACTTCCCATGTGCAGAATTAGTCAGAATTCCAGAGTCTCCCACATGTACTAACCCTTAAACAGTCCAAGGCTGGTGTGTCAGCTGGAAGGTCATGAATGAGGACGCGAAGGCAAAAGAGATTTCCCTAACACTTCTAGGAAGAGCTTCCTCATGTGCAGCCTCCCATAGTTCAAGACGTGGGGACTTCCCGCAACATTACAAAGCCATTGTTGGCAGTTTTGCACTATGAGTATCTTAGACGTTTTATATTTACATCCTGTGAAATTGGTTGGTGATTGAATCAACTGAGTAATGGTCTTTGGTACAACTTTTCCACTTGACTGAAGCCCGTTCTGCACAGCGACATTAGCGGAGCTCAACCCGAACAACCCGATGCAGTTATGTTTACACAAAGACAGAAATATCCTCATGTGAAATGTTTGCCGATTAAACAAGAAGGCCCAGATCATTTAGAGCAGTTTCTCCTGACACAGCTCTAAGAGCTGAGCAAGTTACCATCAACACAGTGTTGTTGACCACAACGCCTTGACAGACTGACACTTTTTACAAGGAAACATCTTAATGTTTTGTGTTAAATGTCAGATCTGGAAGAAGGCACCGATGATGTACGATTTGCTTTAGCTGTTTTGTAAAGTTTGCTGCGTTTTTCTCAGAATGGTGTGCTTTGTCAGGGAGTCTGAGGAGGTTGTGGTTACTCGTTCAATGCTTATTTGTAACAAACACAAGCATCACAAACATCTGCTGCTAACATTGAGAGCCCACAAATGTAATTTGTGTTCAAGTGAAGCATTTGGAAATCAGACAGTGTATAATCCATTCAGCCTGTTGTTGTGGATTCTCCTTGTTGTTCAGAGGAAGTCATGTGACGAGGCGTCCTTCAGTGTGGCCCGGGACACGTGTGTTGCCCGGGACACATGTGTGTGTGCCGGGACACATGTGTGGCCCGGGACACACATGTGTGTGTGTGCCGGACCACCTCTGAATGTCGGACCTCAAATGATCTCGACAATCTGTGTTTATGATTAAGTATCACAGTTTATGTGCTGCTGTTATTAGAGCTGTGACGATTAGGTGATTAATCACTGAGTTGATGGAAAGAAAATAACTCTGCAGCTGTTTGTGTTTGTTTGTGTGTTTGTTGTGATGAATGTGAGGATTTGCTGCGTTTCTTCGTCCTTTGTGAGACTAAAAGGAATCTTTGGACTTCGGAGTGTTAGACGGTCGAAAGAAGCAATTTAGACTTAGACTTCTCTTTATCGATCCTTTTGGGGTGACTCCTGCAAGGAAATTGAATTTCCAGCAGCTTACAAGTAGAAAATAGAGAGGTATAAAAATACAGTGTAAATAGACAATAAACTCTTAGACAGTATAAGATAAACGATAAACTCTTAGATTAAACAGTAAACAATAAACTCTTAGCTATATATAAATATATAATATATAAAGTAGAGATAAGAATAAAAGTAAATAAAATAGAATTCACGGAAAACTAAATCAAATAAGATAAATGTAACTGTAGAGAACTGTAGAGAGGATAAATATAGATAAATAAGGATAAAATATGGACTATATGGCATTGTGTTTTTATACAGTGGATAAATGACATTAGCAGAAATTAGAAGTTCAATTAAATTAAATTATTGCACTTAAGTGGTGGATCAAGTTATTGCACAAAGAAGAGTGTCCAGGTATGTATGAGTAGATTTAGAGAAGCTATGTGGGAAACTGTTTTTAATTTGTTTCTGTTTTTATCTTTTCCAGACTAACTGATGAATTCATTAAAATAATCTGCAGATGACTGGATGATAAACATGACTTTTAATTGTAGCTGCAGCTGTAGCAGGATGATGTTAATTTATATTGTGTTATAGTTAATTGTCTCATATTTATCTGATTGAAATATATGTTGTTATTGTCCTGACTCCAGGTGACATGTGCTGATATCTTGAGTAACCTGGTGAAAGTGAAGCCAGATGAACACAGTTGTTCAGGTTCAGAGGAGCTCGTCAGTCTGTAGGATTCCGGCCTGTCTGTGATTTTCCCCTGGACACCCAGGACAGACTGGACATTTTGAAAGACCTTTTAAATTCATTGCTCTTGACCCTGTGGATGATGTGAAATAGTTCTGGTATGCAGCAGAGTTAGTCCACAGTAACCTTTGTGAAGAAATGTAGGCTCGCTGCTCCCTGATGGGCTTTGCGTCCCTCCCTTTCCCTCCTCAGGATTTGAACTTTGCACATGGATAAGTTTATGCAGGTTAAAGGGGGCGAGTGCTGTGACTGCCTATTTTTACTGCCTGTTCTTGTGTTTGATTTTAAACACTGTAAGTCTGGCTGATTTTCACAGAATCTGGTCCGGGCATGTGCCCCAGATATCTGCTGAAAGTCGTGTCTGCTTTGTGTTTTGAGCAGGAAAAACATGATGTCCATGTTCTTGTTTGCCTTGAATGCAGATGTTCCTCGGCCTCTGCGTTTTTCTTGGCAGGTTGAGTGGTTGACTGGTTCGGATTTGTGTGCTTTGGAAGCAGAAAATGAGTGTGCATCACTTTTGCAATCCTGGAAAAAACCTGTGAATTCTTCTTCAGTACTTTGTTATTTCAGTTTGAATGGTGGAGCCCCGGCCCCGCTCAGCCTGTTGCTGCTGCTGATCTCTCTCCAGCAGACATGTAACAAAAGCTACGAGCAAGAATAATCAAATGGGATTTAATTTTCACAATCCACATTATTACACATTCGCTCATTCTCCTCTGTTCGTTGGCTGAGGCTTGGATTTGATGATCCTTACTTCCTATAAATATCTCTTTCGTTGTCATCATTACTTTTCATTGGCTTTACCCACCACAGAGCATATTGTTCTGAGAAGAGAAACACATTTGCGTATCATATTGTCACTATGGTCCATTAAAATGTTTATACATTAAGCACCAATAGAACACCAGTAATGGCTCGTCATGATTTGGCTGCAGATCGATTTATTGGGGAGCGTTTTAATGTGAACGAAAAACGTCAAGAAACAGGCCAGTCACACCACATAAATGTTTATTTTATATATTTATTTGTTAATTGATTTGCTTGAAATGGCAGAAGCAGCACTTAATACTGACATTATTTTGCAGAAATGTTGTAGATGTCCTGTGAACTGGAGCTTCCTGTCGGCACAGCCGGCTGCTGTGTGAGGTCGAATTCTTACCAAACAATTGACAACACATACCACATGAACTGTATCGGTCTGTAGCAGCTTGAGTTCCCGCAAAAAAATAGCACCATATGAGCGTCTGAGTCGATGGGTCCTTTGTAAGTGCTTCTGCAGCTGTGGACCATTTCCAGGTGCTCCAGATGAGTCACGGCACCGAAATTCACTCGTTCAAAAGTCAATTGAAAATCCAGGTTGCAACCCACCCTTCATTCCCCGCAGACATTTTGGCCATGACTCACAAAACCAGGCTGGTGATGTATCCTGATGAAACACAGTGTCTCTTAGTGTGGATTTGAGAGACAATACAAAAGCTACTCTTACTGTTGAAGGATGTTACGTAAGATTCTGTGACGAGATTACAAGAACACATTTGTCCCATCCTTATGAATTCAGTATTTTTATTTGGTGTTGGTCGAAATGGGCATGAAGCTGGTAGATGTCTTATATGAGCCTGTAATTAAAGTCAGATGTTTTATCAGGCTGTTACAGTCATACTTTACCTGATGAACTGGTTTCTGGGTGTGTTCCTCACTCCCTACACACCAAACTGACATCAGAGAAGCAGCTAAGACAACGGCCGACTGTTGTTACGTCACGTCGCCTCTTCTTACGTCAAAGCTCTTCGTTGTTGCGATTAAGCAGCACTTTTGACTCCGCTCTCGCCAGGTTTTGTCGCGCTACTACCAGCATATCGACACACTCACAGCTTTATGGAATCTGATTCATGTTGGTGAATCTTTACAACCTTATTGTTGGTGTATGTGAACACACCATTGAAAGGTGGAGGAAGTTCTGAACACAGCAACACAATTACAAAAAATGAAAATACAGGTTGTGAGGTTCTGTCCACAGCAGCGCTTTGGGTTCGTTTGCAGCTGCGTGTAGTTTGTCGAGCAGTTTATCTGCAGATGAAGACACAGGAAACACTCCCAGTGACAACTTCACACGTTATAATTAAAAGGATTATTTCTGTTCAAGGTTATAGTTGTTTATTAGGAAAATCCTGCATATTGTACCTTCAGCGTCACCCACCGCACATATAGTGAAAGTTGTTCCATAATCATAACCACAACTTTTTGGTTCCACTGGTAAAACATATAATATAGTCATCCTTCATGTTGAGGCAGTTGTATATCCCGGGCTTTGTGGCTGAATAGATGGATCGGCTGCTAACACAGAAAGAATGTCATTATGGGTTTCAGTGCCGAATTTATTTTCACATGCTGTTCTAAATGTTACTTCAGAGGTTTTTCTGCCGTGCCAAGAATAAAACGGTGGAGGAAACAGAGTCATTAAAATGTTGGCATTCGAATGCTCGACTGCAAAGATGCCGAATATCAGCACAATAATTGCTACCAACAGCTTCATAAAAGTATCAGTATCATCCCGCAAAACCCTAAACCCTCAGTGCAGTTTGCACTGCAAGTTGCATTTGGACAACTAAACCTCTCTGTGTGACCAGTTCTGCTACAGACTTGTTTTTCAGCACAGTTTGTCTGCTCCAAACCACCGTCATTGTTTCATAAGCCAGCAGCTGTCTTATTGTATGTGACGAGCCAAGTGTGGTTATCAGTATGGGACTGATAACATGTACACATAGTGAAAGGTGTGGATGATGTCACTGTATTCATGTGCTACATCTTTCCAGCCTGCTTTCTATTCATTGATATATAACACCTTATCTTGCTGTCTGCGAGGGATAGATTACATAGACTTAAGTATAGATGTGCACCTCACAGCAGGAAACCGGGTATTATATTGTATATATTATATACACGTAATAAAATCATTGGAAGGGTTTTTTTCCCGCCGCTGTTGTATATATTTATCCTTTAGCTATTACTTATTAAACAGGGGGTAGAATAGCAAGGCAGTCTGTTTATATTGACAGTCTGTGCAGACATACGATAAGTTAAACATTCACAAGAGAAAATGTTGAAGATTATTTCATGTACACTGTTAAACAACACGTTAACGTGCTTCTCCTCTGATGCTGCTGCAGATCATCGACCAGGAGATCAACCCCCATGTGGATCAGTGGGAAGCAGAAGGGACGTTTCCAGCCCATAAAATCTTCAAGATCTTAGGAAGTGCTGGCTTCCTGGGAGTCAACAAACCAGTTGGTAAGAGTGATAGATTACTGACCTGACAGATTAGTCTTGGCAAACCAGAAAGTACAACGTGTATTTTCATGGGCTTGATGATTAGCACCTTACAAAAACAGTCTCCAGGTCTCCAGTCCCATCGTTGTGGAGTTTGGCCTGAAACTTCCCCACAGGAGTGATCGTTGGTGTTTGTTTCTCAGCCTGTATCTTTCTAAGATGTGTAATTAACTGGCAGTGCATGCTTGGACAGGTTTCATCTCCTGCGACTCTGAAAAGGAATTTAGGATCTTTTTTTTTAAGTCAGAGACAACTCCAACTTATATTGAGAGTTTAATTAATCTGAGGGGCTTTTGAGCTTTATCTGGAGCAGAGTGTGTTTGAGTTAAAAACCCAGAAGCCTTTTTTATTTTGGAGGAGGTTTGTTTTTTGTGAAAGAATCGGAGGAGATAATAAGCCTGTGGGGAAACGATAATAACCATCACATGGAGGTGCCAGGCTCAGTGCAACCTTCCTGCAGCTGGAAACAAGAGCCGTTTCGCCTGATTGAGTCTCACAGAGGAGGTTAACAAGTTAATTTGAATAAGTTAATACATAACTATGTTGAGACATGTCTGTGAGCAAAACTCTAAAATCCTGGATGCATTAAATGTGCATGAGCGTTAAAAAACTGCTATCAGCTCAAAGCACGTTAGCACGTGTTTGCAGAATATGCTGTATATGCATGACCTTAAAGTTGCTCTGGTGTTTTTAAGTCATGTCCTGGCACGGACTGGAGTCCACCATTTTTCTTGGGATATGAGTCAGTAATCCGACAGATGAGGCGATCAGTGATTGTTCTGTGCCTCGGCCTGCAGGATGGATGTTTTTGAGACGTGCTGTTTCTGTTGCCATTGCAAAGACTCCCTTAATAAATCAGTAACATATCTATGAGTTGAAAAGGCCTCCTCACAGCATATATATTACATTGAAAATCTAGAATACACATGAATATGGGTCACGCTGAACTAAGAGATGGGTTGGAGGGATTCTGCGCTGTGCACAGTTTGATCTCCTCCTCTGGCAGCAGTTGGCTCGTCTCGTCTCGCAGCTGAATCCACTTTCTATACATTTCTTTCTTCTGTCAGACAGCCACACATTACAGCTGGTCTGCTTTAGGAGTGTCTCCACCGTCTTGATGGGTGAGTGTCACAGCAACATCCCACAACAGCTGTCTGCTACAGTAGAGCCCACTTCCAGATGTGTACCCAGCTGTGTCACTGCTGGAGCAGGGGAGGAGGCGGGACGGGCTCTGTGCAGAACCAGACTACAGGAACAGTTGTGTTTGTGATTTATGCTTTGTTCTGAATATTTGTTGGACATGTTTGACAGTCAGACAGTCAGCAGAGATGTTTAGTTTCATAGTTATTCCCACAGTAATAGACTAATTGTAACTTCTCACAGCTGAAGCTGCTGTTCTGGTGCCGAAGAGAATAAATCAGTGAACACTGTTGGACACTGAGCACTGTGACACAGACTGCACTACAAGTCTGTAGGTCAGAGAAGAGGGAGGAGGAGGGAATTAAGGAGTGCTGAGTACACAAGCCTGAGGCATTAGTTGACCGGATTAGAGAGGCGGAGACACACTGTATTATCAGCTGGTGATACCATAAACACCAAGTGACCAGCTGCAGACGTACTGTTAGTAAAACAGTGTTAGTGGGTTAATTAGACCCTGTCGTTCACAAACAGCTGTTCATGTGACATGTTTCAATTTGTAATTTAAATTGACATCATGCACCGAAAGTATAATGTACTGTTTATAATTCTAGTCTTCAGGATTTGAAATGTAAAGAATCTTTCAGACAAACATTATATTCAAAAACAACTGCTACTTTGGAATTTCAGCTGCGTTTGACTTAATATTTTCTTGTTGCCGCCATATTGTGTCTTCAGATAAGTGAGTGAGCACATGTCCCTCTGCTGAAGTGCTGACTAATGAAGCGGACTCTCAAAGAATTCTTCAGTTAATTGACTTAAAGGCTCAGATTACAGGAATGGGAAAAGGGATTAATACGTCTGTTCAGTGGAGAAATGTTTCATCTGGTGGTCTGAGAGAAGTCAGATTACAACTCACCAATATGTTTTATTTAAAGTTCCAGATGCTCGACTCTGGAGAGGTCTGGAAGGGTTGCATGGAGAACAAGTAAACCATCTGAGTTTATAGTTACTAACTGAACAGATTACACTCTGAACATCTCAGGATAACACTAAATGATTTGTTCTGGCTTGGTTCTGGTTTTATTGTCTTAATATTTAACAGTGTCCTGTTGTATAAGTCACAATGTAAAACAAATCTTAAGGGCCGCTCATCTTGTAGTTCAGGTGTGAAGACAGTAGCTGCATAAAGGTACATTCTGTAACAAATCACAAGATAATAAAGGACTGTGTGTTGCAGAGAGGCCCGGTCGACAAGTCCTGTTCTCCAGATGTAAGAAAAGTTTGGTACAAACCACAAAACAACATTTTATAGTAAAAATGAACCATTCCCACTGATGTGAGTCACATCACAATCATAATGTCTGTCAAAATAATTGCATTATGATTTTTTTTAACCATATTGTGCCACTCTGCACTCTGCCATCAATATCAAAAAAGAAATAAAAACTGTCCCTAGAAAAGTGAAAAGAATGAATGAGTGAATAAAACAGATCAGTGCGAACGGTGAACTCAAACATCAGAATCAGAGCTTTATCATTTCCTGTTTCTAGGATTGAATGAAAGTTCTCCTCCACGATGAGCAGCGATGACTTATAATCCGGCACACAGAGAACTGGAAATGTTCTTGACAGATTGATGACGGGGTTTGAACTCTACATGGTCAAATGTCCGTAACTGGCAGTAAAGTTAATGTCTCTGTTTACGTCTGTTTGTGCCATGCAGCACATCCCTTCATTTAATCCACTGACAGGAACACTCCACACTCGTCTGGCCACTCTGTTTCCATGCACGAGAAAAGACATTATAACCGCTGAAAACATGAGAACAGGAAGTTTTCACAGGGCGGGCGTGTTAGGGGAGAGGACAGGGATGACCCTTGGCTGCGGGCATGTTTTCCTCTGCTGTGAGAGGAAGATATCTGAACTTCATGCCACGGCGGTGGACTCCTGTGTCCTGCTCGCCAGATAGAAGCTGGCAGCTAGCACGGTTTTCCTTTGAAACCTCTCGGAGGGACTTGTGTGTTCTTTCTCACTCTTTCTCCTTTAGTAACGCTGTGATAAATGTGTTACAGTGGATAGTCTGCTCAGAAACATTACTAACACAGTGACGTCTCAGATTTTATAGCCCTTCATGCCGTAATGGTGATGAATGTATACAAGACTTGAATAATAGTGCATGTCATGGTTCTGTCATCAGGTCCCTCGTGTATATTCAATACAGAGAGATTCAGAGACGTTGCTGCTCCATTCTTCGCGCTGCGCCTTTAAATTTTCTCCGTCTTAATCATCCAACATGTGTTTCATATGGAGCTCCATCAGACGAGGACCTACGCTGAGGAACATCTGGCGCTCACAAGAAACATATGCACATAAGATTGACATTTGTGACAGAGTTGTGTTTGTTTTTCTTCTGCTTGCTTGTTCAACCAGACGGCCTGCTGTTTTGCTTAAAGCGGGATAAACCTCGATGCTTCCCCTCGTCCACATTATCCACCGCAGGGTTTCCAGGGCTGGGAGACTTATCGCTGCACAGCTGCACCTGTTTCCTCTGTTTTGTTTCTCTCCCCTGCTCCCTTGTTTGCTTGTCCCACTACATCTCCCTCTTTCTCTGTCCCCATTTATTTTTTCTCTCTGTCTTTTCATTCCCCGTCTCTCTCTGACAGCCTGCCAGGCAGAGCTTTCCATTATTCTGCAACTTGTCTGACAGGTGATACTAAAGCACTTTGCTGGAGTTGGAGGCTTCCATGAGATGAATTCACTGGCAATTATTCCTTGTCGGTCACTGTTAGCATCCACCATGCAGCGGCTGGCGAGCTGTGTTTTAGTCATTGGAAAACTGCACAGAGCGTTTCATCAATACTCAGTCTGGTTAGTTGTGGCTGACTGGACATTATTACTGTAATCTATCCGACATTAACTGCTGTCGAGAAACGTTTGCTGCACCAGATGACGAGATGTTGATGTCATCTGCAAATGGTTTCATGATCATATTGTTTCTTCTTGAAAGGATTTGGATGTGTGCATGTTGGCAGCAAACGACTGGAGAAAATGCAGAATGAGAGCGAGAACATTAGTTATCTTATTCCATGCGTAGCACGCAGGAAATTGTCCTTTAGCTCAAAGTATATTGTATAAAAACCAGACTGTTCTTTTCATAATAGATTCTGCAACAGATGATGAAAGGCAAAAGAAAGGGAACGTAAAGAGAGGGCTCTATAAGTGATGATTTAAATGTGGTAATGCAGCCGTTCCACTCCATTAAGGACCTGAGGTCTCTGCGAATGTCTCCACTGACACAATGGAAGAAATAGAACCCTATTTTTTAAATTTCTCAGTGAATGGGTTGTTTAAAAGATTAAAATCAAGATTTATTCGCTGAGCAGAACACATGAGACGACGCTCAGATGACAGTGACCCTCATCTGCAGCGTGCCACTGATCTCCCAGCAGGGCTTTTTACACATAATTACAGATGGCACAGTTAATGATAACACCCTGTAATTAATTTGAGTGCATGCACCAGTCAAAGGCCCAGTTCAGGATATTATGTATGTGTGCACTGTGTGTATGTATGTGTGCAGAAACACGCCAGGCAGAGATTTTATCACAGAGATAACAGAGATGGAAGGGAGGACGGGAAAGTGGGTTCCTGGCTGGTTTAAGGTGACTAATGTGGCGATGGTGAATATTCATCCAAAGAAGGAAAAGAGTCATTTTCCCACAAGAATCTACACGATGTTAAGTGAGCTGTCATCCTGAGAGTGTGTGCAGTAGTTACAGTGGTTTGTGTTTGTCTCATGCAGAATATGGAGGCTTGGGTCTCGACTTCAGCTACAACGTGGCGGTGTCAGAGGAGCTGGGCAACATCCGCTGCGGAGGCGTTCCCATGGCCATCGGTGTCCAGACGGACATGGCTACTCCTGCACTGGCCAGGTGAAACCCCACACACACTACTTTACGGTTCATGAGCAAAGAAGCAATCTGCTGGTTTTCATCCGAGGTGAAACGTTTGGAACTTAGTAGCAGAATCACCAAATCCAGTGTTTTCACTCTTCCCCTGAAATCTACCCCCCCACAGTTTGTGTTGGTGGCGTGGCTTTGTGTAAATGAACGCTGTGCCAGGGTCACAAATCTTCCTCCACCGCTGCCTTTTCTTATCAGTACAACAACAACCATTCAGTGGCTCAGGCAACAATAGCGGCTCTGTGTTTTCCCTCTTCACAGCACCACTAGAAGCACTCATATCAGTGCTGGAGCACCTTTTCAAACATCCATGCTACAGGGAAGCATGAATCATTCTGAGATGAGAAGAGGTTGCTCGTATTGCTGCCCCTGGCAACAGCCGTCACTCTGTTTACCATGTGCATAATTATAATGTTTTATGAAAAGAAAGTTTTTAACATCAAACCATGTTCAAACTGTGGAGGAAACACCTTTATTTCAGGCGTTCTCCTCAGTGTTTGGTCCGACTCTGTAGCCAAGTCTGTCCCCTCTTTTTACCCATCCTAGTTAGCTTAGCTTAGCATATGTTTATATTAGTTAGTTCAGTTCAGTTAATCAAGAGTTTATCAAAAACTGATAAAGGTATCACGTGTTTGAAAGAAGCATGGTAGATCTTTTCTTCAGAAGTAAGAAAACGTGTGTTTGTTACAGAACACAACAAAAGTCACGTCATCCAGATTTTAATAGTTTTCAGTCAAAGAGAGAAAAACCTGATGGAAAAAGGATCATTCCCACTATTCATACACTATTCAAAGTAATTGCTATATAATGTTTTTCTTTTCACATCAGCCATCATTAAAGTGTATTCTCATTGGCCTTTCACAGACATTGATTTCAGACGCTGATGAACAGGAAGAGATTTGCTCTTAATGTGACAGTAAAAATCAATTTTATACTGGTACAAATCAATATCATACTGATTTCACTGTTGCATTACCACAAGTGTTCCTCACCTGTTTCCATTCACAGCAATCTAACCTGGAGGCAGAGGATTAGAAGCTAACATCATCTTAGCCACACTTATTATTATTATTATTATTATTATTATTATTATATTTTATATAACTGATGTTGATCCGACTGCAGTTTATGATCAGTGAGTCAAGTCAGAATATTTACATTAAACCTGAAGAGTTTTGTTTTAAAACATACAAAAATGAACAACAATGATCAACAGAATTGGAGGAAACAGGTTTAACTTCATTTCAAACACATTCATTTATATTGCTGCAGATATATCGAGTGAAGTTTCCCATTTTTTGGAGTGACATCCGACAGGAGGCCAGTTTTTACATACTGCACCTTTAATTTACACTAAACTGTGGCGTAATGTATCTCAGTTGTTGTCTCAGACTTACAGTAAAGAACCCGGCTTGTTAGACAACCTTCATCACAGTCACACTTCCTGGAGGGTGTGTGTGTATTAATATGTGTGGTAATGGTCTCAGTCACACAGGGCCTCAGCTTACTGTGTGATATCCTCCTGTCATGAAACAGCTGCTGGTGACACTAGACAGAATTTAGTGCAATAGACAGTTGGAGTCTCAGGAGCTTAATTAGGGGGATGTACACTAGCCTGCAACGAGTTCTAGGCACTAAGAGAGCAGGAAAGAAAAAAGAGAAGGAGGGAAAATGAAGGGGGATACCAGGAGCTCCAGGAGAAGACTCCCTCCTCTGCTGCACTGGAACTGTGATGGCCGCAAACTGGCTGGTGTTGTTTTAAAGCTCTGTGCCGCTCCGACTGTACAACTCCACAACTTTTAGATGTAGAGAAAGACTTTTATTCCCCCGTGTGTTCAAAAGTCACTGCCTGTTAAAAGTTACTGATATATTTTAATTTGTGTGTGTGTTGTGTGTGTGTGTGTGTGTGTGTGTGTGTGTGTGTGTGTGTGTGTGTGTGTGTGTGTGTGTGTAGGTTTGGCTCAGCTGAGCTAAAGAAGGAGTTCCTCGTTCCCTCCATCATGGGGGACAAGGTGGCGTGTCTCGGTGTCAGTGAAGTCGGCGCCGGCTCTGATGTCTCCAGTACGTCTCTCCTTCATCGTCTTCTGGTCGTTTACATGCTGTGATTAATTTCCTTTTTAGCCCCTGAAGGGCCATTTTGAATCCATCGGAGCCAGAAACACAGCAGTTCTTCAGTCAGCTTGGCATCGATATGATCTCAGGAGAGAACAGCGGCGTGCTGAATGCAGCAGAGTGTAGACGGGGCTCAGTTCAACTCCTCCTGACTGGATTAATAGCCCAGCTTCAGACTCAAGTCTTTTGATTTAGGACCAAAATTGTATTTCTTTGAGTGTTCATGCATTGAAGCTTTTCATTTAACCTTCTGTCCTGACACTCTTCTTCCCAAATTTCCCTCTCTTTCCGTCCGTTACACTCTCCACCACATGTCACTTCAGGTATCATTACCAAGGCGGTGCAGAAAGGGGATGAATTTGTGATCAACGGGGGAAAGATGTGGACCACTAACGGTACCCAGGCTGACTGGATGTGTCTCCTCGCCAACACCAGCGACGGGCCCCCGCACAGGAACAAATCTCTCATCTGTCTGCCCATGAACCTGCCAGGTAGGAAACACTGACTCCACTTCTGGGATTCAAGGGCAAAGAAATCGATCCTCTATTTTAAAATGATGTGTTTGTTCAGTTGTATGATTTACTGCCTGATCCTAAAACTCTCTTCTACAGAATTTCTGTTTCCGTTCTATTAATAGGATTTGTTATTATTAGAGCGCCTTTGCCAAGATGCATGACGTTGACTCCGTGTCCTTCCCGCTGTAGGAGTCCACATCGCACGTAAGATTGATAAAATTGGCATGAAGTCATCAGACACAGCTGAAGTGTTCTTCGATGACGTTCGCGTTCCCTGTAAGAACCTCATCGGCCAGGAAGGAATGGGCTTCACCTATCAGATGCTTCAGTTCCAGGAAGAGCGGCTCTGGGCAGTGGCCAACAGTGAGTCTCTCTTCTTCCCAGTTTTGTTTTGTTTTCACTTTATTCTTCACTCTCACTCTTACTTCTGTTTGGCCCCGTGTCTCATTTGCCTCCTACACGTCTTGCTGTAACCTCTACAGTGATTATTTAGGTATCATTTTGGTTTCCAAAAAGTGAGGGGAGTTCAGGTCATCCTCGAGCCATTAATCCTCTGTAATGAAGCTCTTTGCTTTTTATTTTCAACAACAAGCCTGAGTCAATATTTTCTTGGGTGGAACTTCTGAGAAACTGCTCAGTAGAAATAAAGCTGCACTGACTTCTGGGAATAATATCATTAATTAGAGACGCTGTCATTAACCAGCACCCAGCTGTGGTAGCAGTGAGGTCACAACTCTGTCTGTCTGAACGCCTCCAGTCTTGACCACGATGGACACCGTCATCCAGGAGACCATCCAGTACACGCGGCAGAGGAAGATCTTCAAGCAGCCCGTCCTCTACCACCAGGCGGTCTACTTCAGGCTGGCGGAGCTGCAGACGGAGGTGGAGCTGCTCCGCTCCCTCCTCTACCGTGCTACAGGTGGGTCACTCATCAGGATTTAAGATTAACGTTTGCTTGTTATTGTTGGCTGCATCTTAAAGTCTCTGTTAATATCTGCAACATTCAAGTTCTCTTCACGAGATGCAGTAGATCATTATTTCTCCTCCAGATATTGCATATGTAAATTGGATTTGCTATTTCAGCATTGAAGGAAATCTTTACCAAATTACCTCATGCAGCTGTCATCATGATACTAAATACTAGAGAAAAGAGTGAGTAACAAAGGCCTGAGCTGAGTCAGCTCTGTGGGAATGAAGCTAATGCCAAACTAGCCTCGAGTGGAAAGTTTGTCCACGTGTGATGCAGCAGGTTGGTTTGAAGACAAAGAGGGCACAGAGCAGGCTGGAGAGCGCTGTGGTGTCTTACTAATAGGAAGTGATACGTTCAGCATCAGATCTCTTACCTAACTGCTACCAGATAAAGGCTAAAGGAACGCGGAAGACTTTCACAAGTGAGTTACCTGAAACTGAGTCGAGTTTCATTCCACGTTTAGGAGGCTGGAATTCAGTCTTACATGTTTGAAATTGTTATTTGTGTTAATCTATTTTTCCTCGTCAAATAACTTTTTATAAGTAGAGACGACCTTTTCCACCAGCCCACTGTTGTTTCTGTGTGTACTGGCATGAGTTCACAAACTAAGTTCAGGCTTGGCTACCTGAAGAACTGGCACACACCCAGTTCTTCCAAAGTAAAAGTGCTTTGTGCTGCAGTGTTTATGATGTGAATGTTTGGGTGCATCTGTCAGGCAGGCGGCCAAGGTCTGCTAATGTTCCTCCTTGTGTTTGTAACCGCTCCGGTTTCTAGCAGCTTTGAATGATTTCATCTAGCTGGTAGCAGTTCAGGGCTCATTTGCTTGCCCAGGAATAGATCAAAGTGTTTGCATCTGTTTGGCACAGGTAGGTAAACACACACACACACACACACACACACACACACACAAACACAGGAAGAATCACGCCGCTCACACATGATCCTCTGGAGGTTACCTACAATAGAGGCATTGATCAGGTGAAATGCTGGGAAAAGGTCTGAATGGGGAAAAACCCTGATCCAGAGCCAGTCGCTCGTCCACTCTTCCATCTCACTACATCTGTCCTCCTCTCTTCCTGCAGCATTGTACATCAAAGGCAATGATGTCACCAAGCTGGCGTCCATGGCGAAGTTGAAGGGAGGCCGCCTCGCCAGGGAGCTGAGCGACAGCTGTCTGCAGTACTGGGGAGGGATGGGCTTCACCAGCGACGTGCTGGTCAGCAGATTCTACAGGTGAGACTGCTCATGTAGTAAAATCATTCATAGCAAATCACCATACGCTCACCTGTCACTAGTCAACCTGTTTACCTGTGGAGCGTTCGGAACAGACAGTGTCCGGAGCTTTCCATCCCAACTTGTTTGAATTCAGAATTAGCTTGTATTTATAAAAATGTAAAAGTTGATGAGGTAACACATTAAATATTTAACCATCTGAGAATGTGTCAGAAAGGATGAACAATCAGTCACATTCTGTTGTGTCTTACAGTCAATCTACTGTTTTGGATTCTGGCTTTGAGAATGTTTTGTTTAGTGATCTGGTTTTCCCAACATGAAGCACTTTTTATAATATTGATTTCAAACCGTGCCATTACAGCACCAGTCGACCGACTGTGTGCACCATGTGAGGGTGTAATGTTTCCATGGGAACAGAAACCTCACCAGTTGGCAGGAGCTTCATTAAGCTCTGGTCAGTATATTCATGAACATTAAACAGAACTCCTTAATTGCAAAGTTAGACTCAGACTGATGACACGACAGAAGAAACGACCACGACTCTGGCAAAGAAAAAGATCTGCAGAGGTTCTTTTATCCCAGTTAATGTGGTCGGCCAACAACAGTCCATTTTCATACGAGCGAGTAACATGTTGAGGTCTTTGTTCTGTTATTGTGATGTGTGTTGATATGGGCCTGGCTGAGGCCAAACACAGTTATCATGCTGGATCAGTTTATTCTGTTCTGTTGAACTGAAACAGAATGGGATCCAGTAGTAACAAGTCTAAGCTCCGTCTCCTGCCGTGCAGTGTTGGACTGTGAGTCTCCTCACCTGTATACCGAGTGTGTGAAAGAGTAACACTCTGGTTGATTCAGAGTCTCTCAGCATTTCTTCTACACTGTGCTGACATCTGCTGACGGGGTAAATACTGCAGCCGAGCCTGCGTGGCTTCAGCGGGAGGAAAAAACCAGCTGCTGCGTTTATTGCAGTGACTCAGAAGCTGACGATGATCGATACAGAAATAAAAACCAGGTTTTATTTGCCTCCACAGGGATTCCAGGTTAATGTCGATTGGTGGAGGGGCTGATGAGGTCATGCTGGGAATCATCGCCAAGTACATGGACACAGTGCCCAGGAAGTGATGTCATCAACGCTGCTGATAACGTGCTGATCACCTAAGTGCAGTTCTGAAATGTTTGAACTTTCGTCATTAATGAGGAAGTTTGATTATTTTAACCTTTGATTGTGTTTACTCAGACTCTCCTGTTCTCAAACACACGATGAAGCTCCGCCCTCTTATTATCCACTTAACAAATGTAAATATCCAACAACCTAATTTTGTTGTTATTTAATGTGTTATTAGTTCAGTTTAAACTTTGATAATCCTTGAAAGATTCAACCTATATTTTTAGAAGAGACTGAATAAATACTGTATTAATATGACTGTTGTGTTTAATAAATATCCAGCAAACACTTTGTGTGTCTTTAATAAATTCATAAACTCAGTGAGATTCTTCTGTTTCCAGCACACACACACACACACACACACCTGAGGTAATTTTTAGCATAAAATTTGTTTATTTACATTAAAAAACATTTTTACAATGATGCTGAAACAATAATGAAGAACACTGTTATTAATTGTTATGTGGGGGACAAATGTTGTAATGTTTCTGTTCATTCCTCCGTGCAGGAAGTTTATTCCAGGTATCGTTTTATATCTCGGTCACTTTGGCTCATCAACACATTTCATCACTGTTTCTCATACAATGTACCTGCTACTGGATTAAGGTTAATGACAGAAGTATCTTCTGAAGTCTACACGTCTAATGTTACATCTCATCTTCTCAATCCTGATGTCACAGTGTCAGTGTCTACTTCAGAAACACATGATTCTCTCTTCACATTGTCATAAACAGTCTCAGACCCTCGGCTCCCTCAAATAACATCAGTAAGAGACTTTTCATGACTCTATGAAATGCTCAGACACATGGGCACCTGTCGAACTGAAACACAGCAGCAGAGAGACATCCCTGCCTCTCATCAGCATTATTATGTTGGAGTGGTTGTGAGATGCGTCAGCGTGGCACAGATCAGGGAGGAAGATGTGGAGCTCAACAGGGTCCTGCTATCACCTCAGCTTGATGAACCAGTAGAGGACAAAGAAGACGAACAAGCAGAAGAGCAGCATGTAGCACAACAGTTTAGTCTGACTGCCTCTGGACAGCTGCTTCACTCTGCCGATGGTGGCACCGAGCAGGCCGCCTGTCGAGTCAAAGTCCGAGTCCTGGAGTGTGAAAGAAGCACGGAAAGTGTGAAGTCCAGGCAGAGCAGAGAACACTCACACTGTAACACTCGACGGTGGCTGAACGTAACCACACACATTAATGATGATTTAATTAATACTTTTATTCCACTACATTTCAGAGGTAATCATTGTACTCCATGACATGTATTTGTAACACTAAATCAATCACATATATGATCAGCTTCTAAAGTCGGATTTGAACATCCAATAGTGTATTTAAATTGCGCTGAAGATTTTCATTTGTGTATATTTTACAACTAATGTGTCTTTCTGTATACACGTTTCTACCACATCTTCACACATACACATATACATTCTATGTACATTGTATTGTTCACTATAGGTTGACTCAGTACATCTGTCCAGGGTCAGTGAACTCACCATGTCATCCAGCATTTTATTCTGGTACTTCACTTCCGTTCCGATGTCTATGGACAGCTGTAAATACCATTTAAACATGTTAATATCATACACCAACATGTAAACATCACGTCTTCAGCTGGTTAAACGTATCTGAACCTGCTGTACATGAGTTAGCTGTCTAAACACACATTTAAAACAAGTATAGATCATTTTAAAGGAGACGAACATGCCTGGCAGCATTCATCAATATTAAAACCTGTGTGAGAACATGTCATCATCAGCTACTTACACTCTTCAAGGCGGTGACTTTACTCCTCAGTCCTTCCTGTAGATGTTCATTTTCCTCTTCATACACACTGTACCCGCTCGCCACATAACCTCCAGTGCCTCCTTCACCTTTATCAAACGACAAGAATGATAAACACACCGTTAATGAGCCATTTCAATCCCGCAGAGTGTCCTGGAGAGAACACAACAACAAGCGCTCATTCACATCGAGCTAGCAACAACATCAGCTAACGCTAGCCGGCTAACTAGCAAAGCAAGCTAATGTAGCATCGTAGAATCAAGAAGCGCGTGTGTTGTCTCACCCAAACCAGCGCGCCTCATCTTCAGCTCTGACGGTCTCACTGTTACTGAACGTTACGTGTGAAACAACACAGTCACACTAAAATATCTGGCGATGACAGTTAACAGCGGTCGGCTAGCTGTGCGAAGTTCAGGCACGTCAGCAAACGCCACGACATCATACGGTGGCCGACAAGGACAATCCTCCCCTGACGTAATGCAAATAACCGTGTGTGTGTGTGTGTGTGTGTGTGTGTGTGTGTTAGCGCCACAGTCCCTTGTTGTTATTATGTCATAAAAAATTATTTAATCATTAATTGTACATTATTTCTCAAAAAAATGAATAATTCAGTTGTTTCTGCATATTGAGGTGAGATTGTCTGAATCTGTGTGATGTTTTTATGTTTTTGTGTTGCCTGAATTATTCACGTACACTTAGTTTATGAGCTGATGTTCACTTTCTACCTCAGAATTTCAGCTTTTATCTTTTAGTTTCAGTGTTTTGTCCCCTTAAAAATAGACATATAGATTTTTTTTTTTACAATAATAAATATGGGTATTTTTTTTAATACCCATTTTTATTATTTGTAAAAATATATGTATATTTTTCACTGCCACACCATTACATTTTGTACAATATCATGTCTTTATGTATATACAAGTTTATTTTATTCCATTTCTTACCTTTTTAATTATAGGGTTAACCCTAACCCTTGACTACATCAGTGAAAGGCTGCAGGCCCTGACAGCATCACACCCAGGATCCTGAAGACCTGTGCCAGCCAGCTGTCTCCTGTACTGGGACATCTGCACAACCTGAGTCTGAGTCAGGAGAAGGTCCCAATGCTGTGGAAAAAGTCCTGCCTGGTTCCAGTCCCCAAGAAGTCGAGGCCATCCGACCCGGCAGACTACAGACCAGTCGCTCTCACATCTCATGTGATGAAGATCCTGGAGAGACTGGTCTTAGCCCAGCTGAGGCCACAGGTGAGGACGTTTCTGGACCCTTTGCAATTCGCCTATCAGCCCCATTTAGGAGTCGACGACGCTGTCATCTACCTGCTGCAACGAGCCCATATGCACCTGGATGGTGGAGGAGGCACTGTGAGGATCACATTATTTGATTTCTCTAGTGCTTTCAACACCATCCAGCCTCTGCTACTGGGGGAGAAGCTGCAGGTGATGGGAGTTGATGACACAATGATCTCCTGGATTACTGACTACCTGACAGGCAGGCCACAGTTTGTCCGTCTGGGCAGTGTTCTGTCTGATGTGGTGGTCAGTGATACAGGAGCTCCACAGGGAACTGTGCTTTCGCCCTTCCTGTTCACCTTATACACCACTGACTTTCAGCACAACTCTGAGTCATGTCACCTGCAGAAGTTTTCTGACGACTCAGCTGTTGTTGGGTGTATAAGAGAGGGAGAGTAGGACACTGGTAGACGGCTTTGTAGAGCGGTCCGAACAGAATCATCTGAGGCTGAATGTCGACAAGACCAGAGAGATGGTGATAGACTTCAGGAGGAAGAAGATGCCTTCACAGCCACTACGGATCAGAGGGGAGGTGGTGGAAGAGGTGGAGGACTACAGATACCTGGGAGTGGTGATCGACAACAGACTGGACTGGAAATCTAATACCGAGGCTGTTTACAAGAAGGGGATGAGCAGACTCTATTTCCTGAGGAAGCTGAGATCCTTCAACGTGTGCAGCAAGATGTTGGAAATCTTTCACCAGTCTGTTGTTGCCAGCATCATTTTCTTTGCTGCTGTGTGTTCAGGCAGCAGCATCAGAGCCAGCGACACTAACAAACTTGATAAAATCATCAAGAAGGCTGGCTCTGTACTTGGTCTCAGGTTGGAGTCTTTAGAGTCCGTGGTGGAGAGGAGAACGCTGAACAAATGTTATCCATCATGGACAATGATCAGCAGCCTCTCCATCAGACAGAAGACAGACAGCGGAGCTCCTTCTCTCACAGACTGCTGCAGCTCTGCTGTCAGACGGACAGATACAGGAAATCTTTCCTGCCACACGCCATCACACTGTACAATAACAGCTAACACTCTGGTCATAACACAAAGTCTCTACGCACTTTGGTTTTATACACTCTGTTCACCGCACCTTACATTTTATCTTGCACTACAATTATTCTGCTTATTTATACACTTTTATACATTTTGTACATTTTGTATATTACTTTTTCTATTGCTATTTAATATGTCTAGGTTGTTCCTCTTATTTCATTGTGTTGTTATTGTCTCTGTGTGTAATGCTGCTGCTACACCGGAATTTCCCAGCTTGGGATCAATAAAGTATATCTATCTATCTATCTATCTATCTATCTATCTATCTATCTATCTATCTATCTTCTTTTTTTTTTGCTAATGTTGTTTGTTTGTTTTTTATATTCTATCATTTGGCTGCTGTGGCACACAAATTTCCCCGTTTGTGGGACATTAAAGGTTTACTGAGTCTGATTCTGATTCTGATAACACAAACTATATGCCAGATTATATGAAGCTGTCAACGGTCCGGTGCATCATTTACATACAAAACAAGTACAGTCATTGAGACAAATTTCTGTTATGAAGAATTAAAGCTTGTGTTCCTGAACTGTTCTCTAAAAGACAGTTGGACCCACAGCGACGAACATCAGCGGGTTAATCTTCCTTTTGACGGGAGAAAGATATTTTTATAAGAACTAAAATGATGTGATGATGCTTTTAGACACAGATTGTTTCTTTTGAACATTTGGAAATGTGACCAGCACTAAATGAGGACAAATTGTCCTTTGTGGGTTTAATAACGG
>NC_044189.1:20626976-20862810 GCF_900880675.1 Sparus aurata
CTCTGGTCTTTTGATGGGACGTTCGCCAGCGTCCTTTGGGGCTGCTTCACCCCCCACAATAAACAGGCAGCCCTTTGTCACTGGGAGTGAAGGGGTCTGAAGGGTTGCTCCTCGTTATTATTTTCTAAAGTAATTATACCTTATTATCTGTGTTTACTCTGGCGGGGGTGCGAGCGTGCAGGTGTGGGCTTTTCGGCGTCGTGTTGGCAGTCTCAGAGTGGTGAACGCACCCTGAGTGTCTTTTTTTTTTTTTTTAAATCTCTCCCCTCCATCTTTACTTGGAGGTTTTTGGGGGATTTAGAAGTAGTATTGTAGCCCCGCCGATAATTTCAGCTCAACAAAAGAAACGTGCAATTAGGGCTATTATAGTAGCAGCTGCACGCTTCCTAGCTGTGCGGCGACAGCTTCGTCTTCTCCGTGGCTCTGCAGTGAGGGGATTGGAGAGGGGAGAAGAGCAGGGCCTGCGGCGGTGGGGAGTAAAACGCTGGAACGGTCACAGTAGCCTCCAGTGTTTGGAGAAAGGAGAGGAAAATATAGCCTGGGAGGCTGGTGTGTTCCCTCAGTGTAGACACAGCAGGGACTCTCGCCCACAGGCTTGTGGGCCTTGAGAACAATGGATCTGCCATCTCCCAACATGAAGTGTTATGAAATAGTCTTTGCTACAGTTCCATTGGCTGATCTCTTGCATGAAGTCATGTGGTGTCAGAACTGCGTGGGCCAAGGGGAAAACGGTTTGCAAATAAGAAAATGCCTTCTGAAGACTCTCGGCTTCAAGAATTGGTTTACAGTATTCGGAGCGCTCAGAAGTTCCCACAGAGCGATCCAGAGCGTAATCTGGTGAAAGTATTACACGTGGCTTGGGTTTCTGTGTGAATACTCAACTTTTCTACCACAAAATCAAGGATAGAAAACTGCCCTTTTAAAAACTAAGCCATTGTTTATAAGATTTGAAACGTGACCCTTCAATGATTCCAGAATAATCACCGGGCAGACGGTTATTCTCCTCCTTCTAAACCAGTCAATATCAGCCACAGCGAGCCTTCTCGTACATGTCAAGGTGAATCATGTGGGTCACAAAGGAACAACAAAAATGCGTGCGCAAATTAAATTCAGGATTAAATGGGATCAAAAGAAGAAGTAGCACAGAGACGCTGTGTGAGGTTGAAATGTTGAGGGCCAATCGAGGCCCTCGTGGCGTCAAACACAAGGGACCAATCTCATGCTCTCAGCACAAACAAAATGGTCACAGGTCCTCCTCTGTTGCTCTCACTTAACGATTCTCTCACTTCACTGACTTCCCAACCCTTAGAATAATCATCAGGCTCAGGGCCCTTAGTTTCAAGGTCATAAACAGATCGGGGTATCGTGTATGAATGAGTTAGAGCTCTTTGAGTTCACTTGATGAATATGTGACCTTGCTTTATTCTCATCTGTTCTCACCAACAACATATTTATTTTCTTTATTGACATGTCTATCAGTAGCAGCTGGAGCATTGTCTTTCAATCACAATATGGGCCCAGGAGAGCAGCGGGGCTGTGATATGCAGCTGATTGGGATAATAACTCGTCGTAAACAGGGATTTTGGTTTATCCCAGAGGAGAACAGGAGACTGTCAGATGCTTGTCGGTGTGCTTTCGATTGCCAACATTCAAACGCTTGACCCATGCTAACACATTTCCATGTCCACCTCTTCCAGCCGTCGGTGCCAAATTCTGATATAACACTCTCAAGTGCAGATTGACTCTTTCCAAATATTACCAGCAAATAGTTGCTGGTAAATCAGAACCACAAGAGGAGACGAACAAAAGCTAGCAGGAATGGCCACCCAGGGGCCGGAGGCACGGTGGGAAACATGCTCCAAATGTGGCTGAAATCATCATTATTATACTGGAACAACAGTTATAAAAAAGGTGCAGCATTCAAACTTTCCTTGATTAAAAGTCTATAAATATTACGTGTCGCATTAACAGGTTTATAGATCTGTGATGACTATTCAGATCCAGTTAATTGAGTCTGTTGTTGGCTCAGCTACACAACAACAACTACAACAACTGTGTCGAGTCAGACATGACTTGATAAAGAGGATTTCTGTCAGTGTATGAACATTTATTAAGGACATGAGAAGACGACAGCAGCCAGTTTGTTGTCCCTGCTGCCATCTGAACCACCAGACGACAGAGCAGCTTCTTCTTCAGGCTGTGAGACTCCTGGATTCATTCTCCACTCTTTAAATTAGTGTTTTATTGTAGTTGTTTCTGTGATTTGGCATAAAAGAACTAAAGTTTAAAATGATAAATGAAGCTTGATTCATGTGAGCCAACATTCCTTTGCACTTCATGCAGCTTATCGAGTGTTTGAGTGCAAATAATTCTGTAATCCAGAGAACTAACGGCTGCATTAATTGGTTGCAGTGGATTCAACATCATTCTTTGTCTCAACTGAAGCTTCTCCAAATGGTAATAAAGAAGGAATACACAAAGATGATGCATACATGCAGTACTTAGAGTAAACATATTTAGGTTACTTTTCACTTTCAGGAGGTAGAGGAAGGATGTTTTCAGGATGAAAGCCGCTCTTGCAGCTTTGCTCTTACTGGCATCCATTTCACCTCATTAGGACCCTGGGACTGAGAGTCGACAAAACACTGAGAGAAATCATTTTGCTGGGGGAGTATGGCGGGGATAAATTGGCCTCTGGTTCAGTACAAGAGTCCCCGCTGTGCCAAGCGGAAGAGAAGGGCCTGGCTGGCAGTAGGGGCAGGCCCGGGCAAGGCAGGCTGGGAGGCCCCATGCTGAGACCCCCTCCCTGCCTCTGACAAACACGGCAGTGGATAATCTCTCCTTCAGGGACTCGGCCCTGCGCTGTGGGGCTGAGAGGGAAGGGGGCTGTTATACAGCACAGTGCAGAAGAACTGCCTCTGTATGTGTGCAGCATGTGCCGCAAACACACTTGTTTGCATGAATGTACTTCCACTGCACACTGCGTATGTGCAGCTCCATTTTGTTTCCTTTTCCCCCCTCGTCACTCTGACAGATCAATAAACTGAGACTAACAAAGAAAGTACGGCTGCCACAAAATGATCACCAATGTCCCTCATAAATTCTGTTGAGCACTTGAACTCGAGTAATAATGTTGAAAATACACGTAGCTTCAAACAAATGGACGGCAAAAACAAGCTGTCCATTACAAGTAGACTGGGTTGATAAACAACTCCTACAAAGACTCGTCTGTAGATAATTTAGCCAAACCCTGAATCATCTTCAATTCAGAAACTAATAACTTCCAGGATGGGTTTAATTTATGTAACAAGGATTAAGAGCAGTCCAAGAACCAGGTGAAACAGGGACATCGACTGAAGAAACGCAATTCAATTTCTTCAGGTTAGATATCGAGGACGACTCTGTAGATCAGATTAAATTATTAGGATGCTGTTCAACAAACAAAGAGGTGAAATAAACTCAAATGTAGATTGTGAACAGCAGTGAATGTGTTACATATAAATGGCATTGTGTCGACATTAGCAGTGAAAAGAGTCAAAGGAAGGTTTTTCTCCAAATACTTTACTTCCATCAACATTTCTTACAAAAAAAAAAAGAAAAGAAAAGAAACAAATTACAGCCTCAAATCTCCTTTCGGTGGTTTGTGGTCAGCCACTAATATTCAAATATAAATGTCCATATCCAATGTCATCAGATACTGAGAGGCCCCGTCAGCCGTTATGATGTCTCCATCTTGTAACCATGTTTTTCCAGCTCGGCCCTGCAGGGAGGAAAGAGGAAAATAGAAAGATCAAGTCAGGAGAGATGATTACAGGTGGGTGGCTGAGGCACAAGTACCCTCGGCTATTGATTGTGAGAACCATTAAGAGATGGGAGTGAGAAAATATATAAATATTGCATAATGCGTGCAGCTATGGATTTGATGATTACATATATGGCAGCCGTGCCCTTTAACTATAATGATATCTTTAAGGAACAGCTTAATAGCACAGCTGTCATAATTGTCCCAAATAAAACAATAGCATATTACTGTCCAAAGCGTACTCAAATAAAAACAAAGCAGCCACTCACCTACCAACAGTTATCGATTATTCAATAAGCATAAGTGTGGGCCTTGAATGCATGACTACTCTTATAGATTAATAAGATGTGTAATGCAGAACTCCACTAAAAGAATAACACGGTTGATGACACTCAGGATAGTTAAAGCTATTTCTGTTTTCAAGGTGTTTATGGCAACATTTCTGAAGTGAACATACAGCAGCAATTAACACGACTAAGCTATAGAAGAAAAGCTGCCAATTAAGAAATAAAAGGTTTAATAATTGTATAAGTAGCTTACTAGAGGATGTGTTCATGACCAACAATTCAAGTTTCATATAAGAGAAACCTTTTAAATATTAAAAAGACCACAAGCTATCTAATGGATTTTCAGTTACCAGTTTTAATTTAAACATTCTGCAAGAACTTATGGAGGTAATTATCCAAAAGTCGCTCTACATTCATTTTGGACTGTGGATCATAACTGTTGCTGTGTTGAGAGGACAAGTAGTAGCCTAAATCTATATTGATCTCCAAGAGATGTCTTGTTTCAATATCCCGTTTATGTAAAAATTAAATTAGTCATATATCAATATTTTGTTGACCAGTTTAACAAATCAAAGATATCACTTTTTTCTGCTCCTGTCATCATTGATTAACTCCGTCTTCTCTCGTGCATTTGTTTCAGTGTTTGTGGACATTTTGTTTGATCACTCCTGTTTCTAATCTCTTGATTGTTCACATTTAAATAAGATATCATAGACCAATTATTTTCAAATACATCACCCTTTGGTTTTTACAGCACAGCCAACAATGATGGTTAACACATTAATCAAAAGTAGATTGTTGTACAGTAAAATCTGGAAATATTTCAAGGATCAATCTCTTGTAACTACCTAATTGATGTACTTATCGGCGGACTCATGTTGAGTGTTGTTGGTTCAGTTAGTTTGTGTAGAAAAATGAATCTAAGCTCTGTGTGTCTCATGTACAAGGTTTTCTACCAGCAGCATTGTTGTGGTGAACTTCACATCCAGACTGACTCCAACAACAAATCATAGCAGCTTTAATTCAACTGAACCCAGAACTTAACTCGACCTGCTGAACTTGACACACAGACAGAATAGAAGATACCAGATATTGTTACCTCAGTTGATTTGAGAAATCATCCTCTACATTGTCATCATCCCAGTTGTCTTCCCAGACATGAGCATCTTCATCCTCATCCAGCCCCGTCCAGTCTAAACACAAAACATTAGGATGAACCAACATTAGAAAACAAAGTACATGTATCCTCCAGCAGCGGGTTTGTCTGAAACTATCACACAGAAAGAAAACAGCTCGACTTCACTGTAGCTTTCTGTCTACCTGAACAGATAACACAGCTTGGTTATAACAAGCATAAGTTTATGTTATCTAGCTAGCAAGCAAACGTTAGCAAAGAAGCTATCGTGCGCAGGCTAGCATAACTAAATAACAATAAATATTTAAATACTAAATAACAAAAGCACAATGGCTGTGACACGAGAAGACAGATAGCTTCGAGTTCAACTGCACCTGAAGTGTTTAGGTTGGCTTGTATAAATTAGCTAGCTGAGGTGTTGACAGTACATTTGCTAGCTGATGCTAACGCTAACAAGGCTAGGCTAGCTGAGTCACTGCAGCAGGGCCTAGCACAGAGAAAAGCCGCACCAGTTCAGTTAACGATGGGCAGGAAAAGTACAAAACAAGAGCGAGAATAATCTGAATTATTTACCTTCGGCGGGGAATTCTTCAAACTCATCGTCCTCCTCCAGTAAGCCCAGGTCCACGGTCTTCTTGTCTGACATGTTAGCGGTGTGTGGCTGTGTTGCTGTCGGGTAATGAATGGCTGCTGCAGGAGGACTTGTGGAAGGCTGACGCTGTTCGAGCGGATCGAGGTTGCGCTAACTGCGCAGGAGTGCGCAGCAGTAACTGTGCTTTACGGCAAGACAAAGTAAGACCCTTTTATCAATGCAGCACATTTTATTACACGTTAAATCAATATGATTAACATTAATATGCATGTAGGGTCGCACAGGGAAGGTTAAACCCCTCACAGACACCCGTCAGACAGCACTGAAACAGAATCTCACCTACAAGAAGTTTGATTAAATACACAAGTTATCAAAGATGGCCTAATGTAATACATTAGGAATCAATACATCATCTGCTGCTTGGGATGGAAATCCTCTAACCCTGATATATTGTTGTAGTTATACTGAGTTTGAAAGCTCAAAATACAAATTAGCCCAGAGGTTCCTTACCTGTCCTCTGAAACAGGTGAATCTTCAATCTGATCTTTGTTTTTAGTGTGTCAGTTTTATCTTTATACAGTTTTTATAAAGATAGTATAAAATATGCATGTACAACATGTAAGATTAATCTTTTCCACATGGTTTGTGGGGCCATGGGAATTTCTTTATCTACATGTGTTGCACACACACCCACACACACACACACACAGATGCAGATTCATGTAGTCACTGTTGTGTCCTGAGGTTTTTTGTGTGGACATGGATTTTCTGGGACTGGCTCCAGACCGTAGCTTCATCATTGTGTTGTCGAACTCTTAACAGTGTGGCAAATGATGTGAAAAAGCAAAAAAAGACTTCAAGATTAATTTGGTTTGATGTGAACTTGCAGACCGTCACGCAGAGTTTGGTGTTTGCTGTAGCATCTGTTTTCAGCATGGATGGTTTTCATAGAAGTGGTTCGGCATTCAAAGGGTGTCGCAGCGCTTACAAAGTACTTGCAAATATTTGGGAAAACAGAAAACTCTTTCTCTCTCCCCCTCTGAACGTCTCTCCCACAGCGCCACTAAGGCCACGTGCAGTTTCCCTTAAAACACATGCACACAAGTCCGTCAAATTCAGGCAAAGATTTTTCATTTAGGAACAAATGCACATTGTAACCCATGTGGCCTGCTCGAATAATGAATCGGCAGCCACAGCTTAGGATGTATTTTAGATAAATGAGAGCGCGCATTTACCACAAAACCACTCGCACCACAATGAAAATTGCTCTGCAGCTGTCATATGTTGACAGACGGAGCAAACCTCAACTTAGGCTCGACGTACTTATTCTATTTTCAAATAATTTAGTAATCATCCTAAGCCTTTACACATGACAATGCCACAACGCTCGGAGGGAGGAGGAACAAGACGTGGAGAGAAAGTGCAGGAAGTAAATGCCACTGTGTTTAGAAAAGCCTCATTCCAGCTCCATGTAGGAAGGCTTATTAAAAATGCAGGTTTTAGTTATTAAGGGCCGTTTAAAACAGAAGATCACGTCTGCACACAAATTAAACCAAGTAGCAATTCTTCAGAGTAAAAATACTGTTTTCATTTGAAGGCATGATTGAAGGAGTGAGACTTGCTTCTTGTTACCGGCTGCAACTGATAATTATCATCTCTGATTAGTCTGCAGATAATTCTCTCATCTCACTGGTCAATAATTTTATTTAAAACATGTTGAAATGTATTGAAAAATGGTTACAGGAGAAGTCCACAAAACATTTCTGGAGCTGTTTGAAAACAACTGAAAGAAAACACATTAAAGAGATTCTCCTTTCTGATCCAAGTCTGCAGAAGCCCCGAGATCCCAAACTGATTTTTAAAAACATGGTTGTCACCCCTTTTTTCAAAAATCCTCACTGTGGCTGCTAAACTAAAAGCACAAGTGTGTGAAGTGGGAGCAGGAGTCTGAACACACTTCAAAGGTGTGAATGACATCTCTTCCCATTCATTTAGAGGGATTGTGCCATTTTAGTTTTTTTTCTCAGTTGTTTTTTTACATTTAAAAACATGTCCTCAAAACATGGGGGGAGTAGATAATCACTTTTGGGTGAACTTATCCTTTAAGGGGACGTCTTAAAGATCCCTGTCAGTTAGCGGTCAGATAAGACAGGTAAGATGTTTAAAAAAAGGAAATGATTGCACTCAAGAAGCTGGAATGAAAACATTTTTGCTTGAGAACTGGTTTAATTATCACACACAGGCCCTTCAGTCATCAGCTGCTCTCACGACGACTCTAACAACATTTTTGACGGCAGAATAAGTTTGTGTCACGACGTCCATTTATAAGATTGAAACGATGGTTCCAATCAGATTTAATGGCTGTAAATATACAACGACAGCTGAACAGCCCATTTCTGTCACATGTTCTGAGAATATGATTTATGAAAGATACTCTGTGTGTATTTGGAGCTGCTGATCTTGGGGCCCGCGTCACTCGGTCTCAGGTGCAGGTGAAGCCCTGGGAAGTGACTGCGACGTCCTCCCAGCATACCTGAGACTGCAGTTACACCGCGCCTGGCGCCTGGAGTCTCTCTGCTCGGGTTGAACAGGAGGAGGTGGAGGTGGAGGAGCGGGGAGGGGGAGACCACATCTCCACTATAACTTGCGTCTGAGTAGCAGCATCACATTTCTGTCCTTTCACAAAGCCCTCTGGGAAAGGACAGGTCGGCAGCCGCTGTTAGTACACCGACAGAGACAGACGGGCAGACAGAAGAAGACTCCAGCTGAAGCCTGCTCGACCAGTCTGACGTCTGCCCCCCTCCACAGCCTGCCTCCCCTCCACCGGCTGCCTGGCTCTTTATCACAAGGCCCGGCTCATGATATGGCCTAGAGGCGGTGCACAGTGAGAGGTGGATGGATGGAAATGGGTGGAGAGGAGAGAGAAGTGTGTGTATGTGTGTCATTAAATAATCCAGATCACCAGCTCAAAGATAACAGACAGGACGTCTTCTTCATGTCAGAGTAAGTGACAGCTCGTAGGAAGACAGCCGGCTGTCTGCAGCCTCGTATACCTGTTGTACCTGCGGACACTTTGTCCAGACACCCCCTCCTCCTCCCCACAGCTACACTTTGCATTGCCATTCTCCTCCAACTCAAAATGGAGGCTTCCTCTGGTGCCACTCAAAACTAAGCATGCCTCGGAAAGTTTAGCCGCCTCCGAGCTTCATTTTGTTTGCGAGAGCTGTGAAGTATTAAGGCGAGGAAAAGTAACGGGATATGCGGGCTTAAAGAAATGCCCTTAGACATACAAGAAAGTGATCATCGTGGATTAAGGGGACTTAGCCAGCCAATTAATGAGGCAAATCCAAGAGAAAACATGTAAGCTTTGCTCCTAGGAAATCTGCAGATGGAGCGAAATGCTTCCAGGATATGTCTGTCAAGATCCTGTATTAAATTTAATCCCAGCCAGTCAGTAAGTCTACTCCATTGTGTGTTGTGTGGAAGACCGAGTCTCTCTTTTCATACACATCCAGCAGAGAACAGTGGATCTGACGAATTCATGCGGAAACTTAAGCTTTAATAATCGATTAACATTCCCACAGGTGTCAAAATGAGCATAAAAGTGGAACAAATAAAGGATCTCTGTGTTTGTTTTGCTTCACAGAGTCTTTTTCTGGGGGTCTCATTCACTGAGATGTCTGTCATGACGAATTTAAGTTTCATATTTTCCCCCCTGTCCGTCTTGAAAAGCTCTGTCATCTTGGGCTTGAGGTACAGTTTGCCAGGAGGCTAATGGCCCTTTATGACAGTACAATCTGATGCCTGTCCCGGCTAGCCTCCAGGTAATCCTGTCCACCTCTGCGGCTTAGCCCTGCTCGGGCTTAAGTTGCATATTTTGTTTTTATCAGGACACTGCTGATAAATGCTATCAGCGAGGGAGAAATGAAATATGGGGGGTCCAGCTCCGTTTTTTGCCCGAGCCCCTCGGTTGAAATCTGGAGTGGAGGAACAATGACACTTCTATTGGTGGAGCGAGAGCGTCTGCAGGCACGAAACAAACTCCCAGTCCACATTAATCGTTCGTTACCCGTGTTATTTAATATCATTACCAACACTGAGATGATACAAATTCCACACCCAGGTGTTAGATTTTTAATTTCTTTGCATAAATGCATGTTAATCCTGCCTCCCAGAACACTTTCAATCACAATTACAGCTGCTGTACTTTTAGACCCCCAAAATATCATTTAATAAAATGATAAAATTACATGCTAATTTATTTCCAGTAATGTGCGCTAATAGTGTACTACCTCTGTGTCCACGGTCCAATGCCATGGACCTATACTGTTCGTGAAAAGCACTTACACACTCTTACCATAGGTGATAACCCCCTCTGTGAAAAGCACTCTTATTGGAAGTACCCATTATCTGTAAAGTCTGTCCTCATGCTGACACTAAGTCATTAGCTTAAGCTGTCCTCTGTGTAAAATCATTGTTAATTTCTTTGGCAGTGGTACTTTGTGTGGAGAACTGACACATATTTTCATTGACTACTGCAAATGAATTAAAGGTAAATGACGTTGCGGATGCCACAGATATGAAATGATACGTGTGCTGCATGTAAGGGGTGTCGCAATATGACGATAGCCATGATACTGAAAAATAAAAATACTGATATTGTGTGACTCATCCAGCGCAGATGAGTCTTTTTGGCTTTGTGAGTCTTTTTTATCATTTTGTACACTGTTGTATTGTAACTGTAGCTGCAGCTTCATCTGTTTCGCAGACTACTACAAAATAAAAGTCATTAAAAAGTCCCAAACATACCCTGACATACAATATAAATGTGCTGAGATAAGAAACAACGACGCGCATCACCAGTGTCCATGTAAAGTGAGAGACAGTTACCGTGTGCAGCACTTGGACCACATGTAGAATAGTGTTATTTTGCAGCCATGTTGGTTCTGACCCATAATGCTCCTGACCTGTGACATCACTACTACACTAACTAAACTGTGGTCTGTTTACATTCTGCATTAAATAAAGCTCTCACATAAAAGGCAATACATTTTTAACTAAAGTCCCCTTTAGGCACTTATCTTATCAACCTCTCTAACAGCTTAATTATTACATTTTTAATAACTTTTTAATGGCTTTATTAACTCAAATAATCACAAATCAATGATTGAAATATGCACAATAAATAGTAAAGGCTACAGATTCTCTCTCCACACTAATTTCACAATGCTTGTCAGTTAATAGCAGTGTGATGATCATTATCTTCATTTAGATCGTTAAGGTGAAATAACGCATCTTTTCTCTCCTTCATTCTGTTTGAGCTTTGATTTTTTGGGCCTGAGGTGCATCTATTGTGCCGTCACGTGTCCAAAGACAGGAACCACAAAAGGGCTTTGTAAGAGACGACACGTGTCACCTGGAGTAAAGCCGCTACCTGGATTTATAACCTTCTCTGCTCTAAAACATCTTTTGCTTTCTCATTATAAACTCCTTCACTTGTTGTTTTGTTCATTTAAGAGAATGATTCCAGGCTGCTGCTGCATCCACATCTTTCATCTCTCACAGATCTCCTTTCTCCCATTTTCCTCCCTTTTCCTCGATCCTTTCCTTTTTTTCTCTGTCACAGAAGCAGACACACCTTTTTCTGTCTGTAGTTACAGTCATGGTGTATCAGAGCGTGCGTGTCGCACACAGTGGGGGGTGAGCGAGTGAATAACTGACAAGACCTGTTCTGCTCTGCCCCGACACCTGTCAGAGCCTCGTCTGTCATCTGTGTGCAGAGATGGAAATGAGCAGGAGTGACACAACATGCCAGAGGTGGCGGTGACGGCTCGTCTCCCTCCGCCGACTTCTAAATCAGTTGCACAGCTCGCAGCTCGTGTGCTGGCTGGGTAACAATAATTATCTACTCCCAGCTTTCAGATGAACCTTATTTGTAATGCGGTGATGTCACGCCACTTTGACATTTGAGTTGCGATGCTGTGGACGTGGCGTGGCCAGAATATGTAACTTTTGAGGGAAGGAATTACTAATTATTTCTGTCTCAAATTAAAAGCTGTCTTCATAAGCCACAAAATGCAACATTACTCAGTTCGACACACTCAGGGTTTTGCTGCTGCAGCCTGGATTTTATGATTCTTCTGTGCCGCTGTTACAATAGTGTAGCATTGTAGATAGAAGTCCTGGCCTCCAGCTGGGTTTCTCAAGTCCCAACAAATTTACTTCCACAGGAATGTGTCCTGAGACCTTCAACTGTTTCGCAGTCACTCCATTTCAGACAAGGTTAATTGTTTCACGTTTTGTTCTACAACATAAATAAGCCAGTAAGAACCTGATGTTTGAATTTACAGAGCATCAACGTGTCTCAAAAAAAATGTAAGTTGCTACAAAGCTGCTAAAAGCAGTTTGTTGATCACATTTAACGTCATTCTGCTGAACACAGGAACTCATCTGCTCGTTAGTCCAATTCATAGCGAGGTGTGAGCAGTACAGTTGTATATTTATATTGTTAAAAAGGCTAACGAGCAAAAACAGTTCATCACGCAGCGCTCTGTATCTGTAGAACATTAACATGTCCCGGTATTTAACATTCACAAAGAAAACTTTTACCACAATTAGAATAATAATTGTTTGTAACTCATTATAACTTAACCCTGATATAAAACAAAACAATCAGAAATGGCCACAGTGACATTTAGAGAGTCTATAACAGCCGAATGATGGAAATATTCACGCCACAGTACCAAGATTTCTCTTATTTGGTCCATATCAATTAGCCGACCTGTCAGTGTGCCAATGGTTAGCTGCAGCGTTGAGGAGAGAGACGGTCTAATGTAAAGAGCTCCAGGAGGCTCACTCATTTCTTTGTAGTACACTAGCTTTGAAAATGCAACATTCACGTGTCCGCGGTGCTGAAAGGTGCGATCAGTAGGGGTGCTAAGCTAAGCGCTGAAATAATTATCCCTGCTTGTGTGCTTTTGTAAGTGTATACATGTGTCCACATGCATGAATGTCACAAGGTTCTTGGTTTTGAGGTTGGAACATGTAGTCACACTGGCTGAGTGCTGAGCAGTGTTGCAGTTCTGGTGTTGTCCTGTATTGTCATCTGCAGCCGCTTCGGTCTCTGGTTAGTCAAACTGATAGTTTTGTTTCTAAGAGTCTTGATTTTACGTGAATTCATGAAACCTGGACCCCGTCGATCCAGCTGCGAGAGCAGTGTAATCCAACTCTTTTCATTGTTGATTTGCTGTAATCTCTAACTGACTAACTCTCCACAATTTGGTTGTACTGAATTCCCCGCTTAATCCCCAACATGTGGCCATCCCTAGCCCCGGAAAAGTCTGTGATTGGTCTGATTGATAAATGAAGCCCTTTTGGGCGTCCGTTCTTAGGGGGCCTCAGTGGGTCTGGACTATATCCAGGAAACCTGGGACAGCCACTTATTAAGTAGTTAGACCCTCAAGACGAGGTAGCAGACAGGGACCGCTGGTGGTCACCTGGACTTGGATTTAGCTCAGCCATCAGTCGGGTCTGGAGGTCTGACTGTGGTTTCATGTTGTGAATGTGACACAGTCCGCTCTTCTGCGAGGAGGTCAAGGGTCGCGTGTTTGTTCAGTCGGGCAGGTAAAGAGATGTCATTATTTCTCACAACAACCAGGAAACCATCCTCCTCTTTGGATCTGCATGATAACAATCCAGCTCTGTCCACAAAACAGAACGACATGAAGTCTAGATTTTAAATTGAGATTTTTCCTGTTGTTATTTGTTTCAGGGGAAGCCGGTGATCAACCGGAGAGAAAGGTATGCAAGAGCAGGCATTGAAGTCCCCCCTTTGGTTAAGTCATTACCGTTTCTTAATTGTTTCTTCTCCTTCAGTGGATTTTTTAAACAAAGATGCACAGTGTGTCTGTTCATCGTCAGCTTTACAAGTTTGAGGGAGAAAATAAACATCTTAAATGGAGCAGAGAGGAAAGGCTGCCATGTGCTATATATGGAACCAATGTAACGACCACTCGCAGTAGTTTGGTGCTCATTCAGATGTTAAAGACATGTAGGATTTATTATTTAAGATTCGATCCTTCACCGCAACAAGACACCCGACCCACATACTCGTCTGTCTGCAGTTACTGTGGTGGTCACGGTAAAAGTCCATTTAGCACAGAAGGTCCATGCAGGCATAAAACCAAAAAAGGTTGCTTGAGAATACGGCCGTGGGCGAGGCTTAAACGGCTCAGCCAATGATGTGGCGCCTGTGGAAGCGAGCAGAGCACCCTGGGTAGAGCCCAGATGAAACACGAGGAGGTGAAAAGGAAAGTGGTGATTTGTCATTAAGACTTTTCAAAGAAAGGCCGATGCCAAGGGTCCAATTTATGCTTGTTATAATTTCACCCCAATCGCTCCCCCATGCACCTAAACGCATTCTTCTTCCAGCTATCAAACGCCACACAAGCTGCAACTACAACGATGTGATAAAATGCAAAAATAGCAAATAACTCGCAATACAAGACGTGTTTTCGTACCGCTGCTATGCATCCTCAGCACAGATTCATAACAGAAATATCTTTGAACATTAATTGTTTTAACCTGTCTCTGTTAATTGTGACACGAACCAGTTCGGCATCTTTTCAGCAGCACTCGTGCCGACGTCTGTCATGCGACGGCCTCACACTGCATGTAATCTGTTCTGGCTGCGAGTCGGAGCTGTTTCTGGCCTCATTAATACCAGGAGAAGGTGAGGAAAGCCTTTTTTGGCACGACTGCCAGGTACAGTTTCTCTTGGCTCGTGCAGCATTTGTAGAACATGCTCTCATAAAAGCAAAAATCAAACGCTCCAGTTCTTGAATGGGATGTTGGAAAATTATTTACAGGCAAATAAAAGTTGCGTGCGACCATGTTAGAAAGCCGCCCAGTTTTTCGAGTATGGTTCTGTTTAGCAGAAATCATTTTACTCAGACATTTGGAAGCGTCGCCCCGTGATTTGCTGCAGACTCTTGTTAATCTCTTGCACACACTCGAAAGTTCATCATCTAAATTGCTTTCTGCAGACGCCAACAACATGATTTTTTTTGTGCGATTTGTGTAGAAGTGTGTGGGATACACTGTATTTAAAGAACTCAGACGAGGCATGCTGCTCTGTACCTTCCGGACGGCACACACAGACACACAGATGTGCATCATCGCTGGTTGATTGTCGGTGACCTCAGCTGATTGAGCTGGCAAAGGGCGGCCAGTTGTGCAGCTGGGGCCGGCCGTCTGGCCAGCTAAGGAGAGAAATGGTAGCGTGACTGCGAGGGACCGCCGAGCAGTCATATCATGACCCTGGCAGACACACTCCTAAGTCTGCGCACTGTGCTGCACTTGTTTCCCCTGGCAGAGTTGTCGAGACAAAAGAGCAAGGAACTTCCCCAGACCTTCATTTCGGGGTGTTTGGACAACTCCAAGGCCCTGGCGGTGCCCCCAGGGGCCCCTCAGCTGGCCTGGAGAGTGAGAGCGACCCAGAAATAAAGGCAGAGCAGTGAACACTGAGCAGTTAAGAGGGGAAGTGTGTGTGTCTGCAAGTGTGTATGTGTTGTGAGCAATGGGGCAGGGAGGAATCTATGACATCATTGTTACAGGGAATTTATAGAAGCCATTTGTCATGTGTAGCTGCAGTTATTCATATTTCTAATAAGAATTTACCAAATAATGAACAGTAATTTAATCAGACAATAGTGCAACGTCTCTCTTTTATTTTTTCAGGAGATAAATCTTGCTTCTGTTTTATATGTTTGGGAAAAAGCCTTCCTTTTTATCGACTGTCTGTGACTTTTATAGACATATAAAGTGTGTTCTACTCTATTATTATCGCTACAGTGTACAGGAAGCATGCATAAAAATCAAATATTTGTGTAGTTTATGTCAGCAGGACGGCTGTATTCAAGGTTTTATAGAACTATGACTCATGGTTTCTCTACTGCATGTTTATTTGTTTGTTTATTTGTTGGCCATATATCGTGCTGGATAATAACCCACCTCAGAGAACCACAGAAAGCAAAAAGGGGAAACATTTGTAATGCCCAATGCGCTGTTGATTTTTCCAGCAGAAGTAATGTCCAGAGCAGTGAATAAAAGAGACTTCGACAGAAGAAAAACACGTCGAGAGAAAACCAAAGTGAGCCTTGTCCCGTGGATGTCTATAAGTGTTTATAATTATCCTCATATGGAGGGAGAGAAAGAAAACAGCTTTTGTTAAGAGGCTGGTTTGAGCTGAGCTGCCGAGACTTCAAGGAAGTAGTCGAGTGGGCGAGTCAAAAAGTCATCAGGAGAGGTTTTTAGCGAGGGGAGAGACGCAGAGGAGAGAGGTTCAGGTGTAGTTACATGAACGCAGCTTGGCCTCGTCGGATGACAAATTGTCCGGCAGCGGGACAGGACGGTTCAGCCAGCTGGTCGGCCCCATCGCCGGGTTGATTGATGGTGTTGATGTTCTAAATTGGCCGCCAACACACCGAGTACAGCAATCGTAATAGCACAGCTTTAGATTGGCCCTGGAGATAGCAGGAAGTGGGGGGGGGACTGCAGGGGGAAAAGGACAAGTTCCCATGCATGCATATACTGTAGCGGGATCTGAGATCTGAAGTGCAGCTGCAGCTCAAGTAAAGTTAAAGAGGAGACAATGAGCTAGTGAACTCTCTCGCATCTCCACCATCCTGTCGGTACACATGGCATGTTGTGTATCATATCACCTCAGCATCTTGCTTAGTCATGTCTCGACCAAACTACGTGCAGGGTCATCATCAGTCAGCCAGAGAAGCCCGGGGGTCAAGGCGCCGCCATTACTGTCAGACAGAGGTCAGAGCCGGTGCTCTCATGTCCACAACCGTCCGACCAACGCGCCTACGAGACGAGGACGGGGGAGGGGCAGCGGCGGTGGTGAAAAATGCACAACGTCCCACTAATTGTAACAGCGGCCCCTTTATCATACTTACAGGCTCTCTGAATAACACACTGTACCTTTGATCAAGAGCAAGGCAGTCTGGGATTGTGTGGGAAGGTTCTCAGATCCCGACACACGCAGAGGGGAAACGCGGGGCAGCTCGGGGCTGCACGGGATCCTTTCCACCGCCGCGCCACCAGATAATGAGATTTCCCCAAAAGTTGAAGTTGTGCCGATGTGATTTCAAAGTAAGATTATGCTTCATAATGAGGATGGAAGTTCATGGGACCCTCCCACCTGCCTGGAAAAGATGGCCGGGGAAGATAACCTGGTGTTTTGATCCAGAATGAGTCAATTAATCAACATCAGCGTGTTCGCTCTGCAGTTTCCCCTGAAAAAACCCCGACTGCAAACAAATCTCTCTACATATGCCTATATTTAAATAAAACTTCATTAAGAACACTAAATAAAGAAACTATAAATGTATCGTTAACACTGAAGAGTCATTTTCCCCACCACACACACACACACACACACACACACACACACACACGCACACACACACACACACACACACACACACACACACACACACACACACACACACACGTGCATGCAGGTGTGTTACACGAGTTTCCCAGAAATCCTCTCATGTGATAAAGTGCACGCTGTTTAAATGCTTTTAACTGTGTGAAGAGACGATAAAGAGTTTAAAATGATGTAACTTTGAGTTGACCCGTTCAGTGAAACACCTCTTCTCATCCATTATGTGAACATCCACAGCCCTGAATAATAAGCTATAAAAACACACACAACTGGTAATATCAGCAGTAACACTACACGCCGTACACAGCAGCCGTGTGGAGAGGTGAGCTCCCAACACTAATGAAATCAAATCCACTGATTCTGGGCAGTAATAACATCAGGGGGAATTAAAAACTGCAGCAGAGGAGCTCGTCACTGAGCTCTAATTCTAGAAACTTTGTCTGATGTTGACCTGGTCATCGTCCTCTGAGTGGACCAGAAGAAGAATATCACATCGAGTGTTTCCCTCGCAGGCTGGGGTGTCATTTTAAATCTGTGAGCGTGATGATATCTTTGTGATCATCCTCAAGTTTTGCTGCTGATTCTATTCATTAGCCTCTGAAGAAGGCCAGAGAACACAGAGTGGTTCTGGCCGGCTGGGGGAAGATAATGGGCGAGCAGCCAGCGAGTCATCTGTGTGAGCTGTTGTTGAGCCGCCGTCCTTCTGGCCTTGGGCCGCTTGCAGTGGCGTCTATGAACCAGTCCCATTGTTTACAGGCTTGCATGCGCAGACATAGGCCTTCACACACACACACGCACACACACACACACACACGCACACACACACACACACACACACACACACACACACACACACACACACACACTCAGAGGTACTGGCCAGTCACATGTGTTTGCACATACAGCAAGTGAATGCCTGGAAAGTCTCCACACTCACTCTCAACTAAATAGCAATATTAAGCGAGTTACTCATCTGATCCGATTTCTTTTTCACTCGTTTAAAAATGAATTGCACTACTTAAACCAACTACTCAACAGTAAAAGTATTTTAGGAGATATGTTAGAGATGCATTAAAATATCCAGAGTCACGACAACCACGCCTCACATCTTCTGCAGTAACACAGAAAAAGGACACACTGGTGAATTTACATGCAGTTTTAGTGTTTTAACTGACCTTCAAACGCTGTCTCACACACATGGAACAGCTCTGAGCACAACCCAGCAGATTCATAGATGTAGTTCCACCGCTGACTCTCCAGCCAGCTGAAACAGATTTCATGTCAAGGAGTAACTTTTTGGCACAAACTGCGTGTCTCATTTTGGCAGAAGCTAGCTACAACCTTCGACCTCCCTGTTTGCCAAGCTAACGCGTCCTGGACCGCTGCGCTCTCTGCTGCGCACACACATGCAAATATTATACAGTATTCTTGTAAACAGACAACAGTTACGTCACCAAAATGCATTTTGATCCCTGCATAGTTTCCATCGCTTTTATTGCCACATTCCTGCCTCCACCTGTAGATTAGATCAGATTAATCTGAAGTAATGTATTCTGCACTGATTACCTGTAAAAACCTGACTCAACAGCACTACTACTGATTAAAACATCATCATGGCACCTTTAAATCATCTCCCATTCAGACCCCGTTAATACAGCAAATAAACTGAACCTCGTAAATGTTGAATTAACAGAATTAACTGAATAATAACTGTAACAAATCAGTAAAACACAGAGGAAGTACTCAATGTGCTCAGTAATAATCAGTGTTACAGCATAATACATGTTGTTATCTGAGCAGGGTTCAAACAAAAACTCCCTAACAGATTTCCATGACACTTGTACGGAGGAAAGATCAGAAAACACACCAGTACGTTTTGGTCTGAATCTGGATGAAGGAATAGATGCGTTTTTCGAGGAAACGAGAGACAACTGATGTATTTGTGTGGCTGGTATCTGCGAGTGAGTACAGTTTAAATGTGCACAAAGGACTGTTGGGCCTTGGCAGAGGTATGCGCTCTACTGGGTGTCATTCAAGTTTCGTAGTGATTTTGAATTTTGAATTCATGCGCAAACGTTCACTGTTGGTGTATTTTCAGTCTTTTCTTCACTGTGACTAAAGCGCGTTTCAGCCTGTTGAGGCAACTTAAAGCAGTTTATGTCGGAGATTAATCTGTAATATTACACCGGAATCATGTTGACAAACAAACAAATGAATAAAGCAACACTGTCGGCTAACACACACACACACACACACACACACACACACACACACACACACACCTACACACTGTCCTCCCTTTCTCAGAAGGCTTTGCAACCCCCCGGTGTATGATCCACTCTCTGGACATGTGTGCAGAGGTGTAATTTTCACCCCTACAACACACACACACACACACACACACACACACACACACACACACACACTTACAAACACACACACACACACACACAGTTCACCCTGGATTCCTGGATAATTTTGGTCACTTTTCACCCTTGGCAGACTGGTGCTGTTCAAATGACAGAGCCGGCCTCGCAGCTGTGTTTCTGAGACCTCACCCGTCCTCCTCACGCCGACACACTTATACACACACTTACAAACACACACACACATACCACCTACTGGCACAGCAGCAGAGAGCTGTGGTTACCTCACTATTATGTTCTCTTACTATTGTGTGTGTGTGTGTGTGTGTGATTGTCTCTTTCTCCTTTATCTCGTTCTCCCCATGTCTCTCCCTCTCTCTCGCTGCCCCCTCCCTCTCCCACTCTTGTCCTCCTCCTCTCAGATCCCTCTTCCTCGCCATGATTTCACAGACCTCCACTTACTCCATTGTGCCGAGAAACAAAAAATAAAAGGAACACAATCGCCTTGTCCTCTTTCTCATCTTAATAAGCAGCTCCAAGTTTGATAATTACACGTTCAGCCCGCCGCATGAGTTTCTATGCAGTGTTCACATCAGGGAGAAAGCCATTGACTCCGCTGTTGAGGGGAGCAACTATTCGGAATGACTGACAACTGTCCCCCTCCCCCTTTTAGTCGTGGAGGCTGTAAAAGTGAGAACAGCGCTGATCAATTCTGTCTCCTCGTTAGGGAGTTTGTCCCTGAACGCCAACCGTCGAGGCAGCCAGCGGACCACATACGACGCGAGGCCCATAATCCATTCCATAACCTATCGCCATGTGCTGCCGATTAATGGGGTTTCTGCGGAGCAAGCACCGAGGAGACGGCCAGACTGAGGGTTTTCTTCTGTGGCGGAAGCCAATCTGTTTAGGATTAGGGGAATAACTGGTGTGGCTGACACCGAGGCATCCAACATGCAGGGCTGAGGAGAAGAGGAGGGAAGAGGGGAGAGAAAAGAGGAAGGAGCGCAGCGAATGTGTTGACAGGGAAGCTGATTGTGTTTTGGCAGAGGTCTGCTTATTGGTGATGGTTTGAATCTGATTGTCTTGGGAGTCCAAAATCTGAGAGCCATCTGCGGTTGTTTAGTCCGAGGCATCATGTTCAGAAAGCATCCTCCGTATGAAGCGATGTTCATTTCCAGGTTGGCTGATGAGCGCAGCTTCCAGGTGAAGTGGTTTTGGAGTATCGTCTTATCCGTGATCATCGATATAAAGGGAACACTGTTCTCCTGTCCGGTGTTTCCAGACTGTTTGAAGCAGAGACATACCTTATCTGACTCCTCTGCACAGAGAGGCCTTCTCTTGTGAACCAGTGGCCCACTCAGCCATTATGATGGCAATCTTGATGATTAAAGACCCGTGGAACAAACTAGACTACCTGTTGCCATGATGTCATGTCTCGTCTAGAGCAACTGCAATGATTAAGATTTCAGGCCATTAGAGAACTTTACTGGATGCTGTTTGTGGAAAAATATCAATTAGCTCTTGGCTGCAAAACAGCGGTTTATGTTTGGATCTGAAGTTTGGCTCTTAGTGAACATTAAGGAGCACATATAGGTGCAAATGTATTTTTTTTTGTTAGGCCATGTATAAGAAACAGCTGTTTCTTCAAACCACACAGTATCCAGACTTGACGCAACCAATTATCACTCTTGGATTAAAAGGATCAGCTCTTCAGCTCTTGGCTCATGGGTTAGTGTTGGATGTCTGGGTTTAAAAGCACAGTGCCATATTAATCTAACAGCACACACTTGCAATTAGTTTGAGGAATTGGGTACATTTGAATTTATGAAGTCCATATTTCTACCACAAGTTTTCTGTCATTACTGTCAGATGGATTCAAAACAGTAGTTACATAAAATACATTTTTTAGGAAAGTCTAAAAAACATGCCAGCAGCAGCAGCAGGAGCTCTGAGACAGCTACTGCTGAAGCTGCACTCACGTTTCATTACATGGAAGGTGTCGCTTATAGTCAAACACAGAATTATCACCTGACAGTGAGGTTAGCTGCAGCTCTGCACGGCATTTAAGCGTCCTTCAGCGGGTTGTTTTGCTTTTTCCGCCCTTCCCTCGACTGTATTTCCAGATGTTTTCAGGGTAAACGCTCTGATAAACCCGTTGCATGCTACAGAATAAGTAGCGACCATATTGGAATAGAAGCGCAGCTCTACAAGAAACCTAATGTTGCTCTGTGACTCGTCTCATAATCATTCTGCTTTATCGTATTTCTTTAAAACAATCACAGACTGCTCGGGCAGCACAAAGACCAGCATGTAGCGGCGGTGCTCCTGCAAAGCTGTCGAGGGGTGACACTTCTTTTTGGTGGAACAATTGCACGTGAAAAGGCGAGCTCTGGTATTAAAACGCCTAAATTCAAAAAGAAAAGGTCATTACAGCTGCTAGCTTGTCTCCTCCCACGCCGTTAGAAACCAAGTGAAGGTGAAGGTAACCTGCCTTTATGAGTGTGTAGGGTACGAGCTAGGATTTTCCTGCTGTTTCTCGTCGCAGCAGTGATTTTAAAACACTTCTGCGTACATTAAGTAAGTTACGTTGGTAATCATATACCTATCGTATCCCTCCAGAGCCACCAACGATGATTAATAAATGATATACTGTAAACAAAAGGATGAAGGGAGATCTTGGGATTTTTCAGTTGGATTCTTTCATAATGTCGTTTTTTTCTTCCTGGTTTCTACAATCCTACCAACCTGTACTGTAAATAAGGAAAGCGCTGACTGAGAGCACAAAGTGGAGCGAGGAGATTGAAGAGACGATACCGAGCAGGCAAGCGTTTAGCAGAAAGGTTGTTTCAGGCGCGTGGAGACACACACCGCTCTTTATGTGCAGAAACCCTGTGATAACTTACTGATGTGTCCTCACCTCACTGCACAGGTACAGATTACACACAGGTTCACTGGACCTGCCTGATCACACAGCTTCACCTCCACCTCTGCAGAACACAGCAACGGGCCTCCCTACGAGTGGATGAGCTGACAAACGCTGTATAAAACAGGCTGTTCTCTTTTTCTTCCCTCCTCGGTCTTGAATTTATTCATCACAGTGTATATTTCTCTCAGCATCCCTTATTCCCCTTCCTCCCTCGTCCTCCTCCTCAACCTTCTCACAGGTGGCTGTGCTGCAGCCTCGCTCACATGGCAGCAGGCTCTCCTCGCCGCCCGGCCTCGGCCTCTGAAGCACTCCTCTGGGAGACTCCACCAGAGATCCAGGCCGCCACTCGTCATGCAAATGTGCAGCCACACTCGAATTAAAAACTGGAAGGACTGCGGCCTTTGGAACATTTTTTTTTTACACAAGAGACACACACACACACAGTACGTAACACAGATACCTACGCATGCAACTTAGACACCCAACAAAGCACTTTCCTTTTCCTCCGTCGTCCTCCCTCAGGGCGGTGTTATTTTTGGCCCGGGCTGGGACATATGTCACTGGGGAGCGCGTGTAGTGGCTGGTTAATTAAGGCTACCTCAAAGCAGGCATAAAAACGGAGGCGATATTTATTAGGCAGCGTTTTAGCTGCTTGTCATGAGTGCGTGTCAGCGCTGTAAAACAAAGTTTGAATGACTGAGTCAGAAAATGTTCTGCAACCTTCGCTTCCCTGCTGCTCAGGGAGAAGATTGACATTTCAAGTTTCTTTGCCCCAATTCATAAATACATCCTGGTGCTGGGCTGCACACACACTCTCACGGAAGATGAATCCGTCTCCCAGTAGTATTTATTTGTTGTAATCAAGCGGACAGAGCGATGTTTGTCCCCTCGCGCTTGCTGTACTCGACTCGTCTTACAGCAGAAGTACAACACCGTTACACACCAGAAGCGTCTGTTAATGTGTGATAATTTACGACGGCCATTTTGAGGTGGTTATGTAAAAGCAGACTTGTTTAATTTTGCACTGAAAGCTAATAAATCCCAGAGGCAGTGGGAGTTAGTGTTCCTGTAACCGTTGTGGCACAAATTAGTTACACCCAGTAGGTGTTGATACACTCGGTGTGTAGATGATATATCCCCCTTCATATTTGTGTTTCTTTAGAGCGGTTACTTCAGTCCCATAAAGACGGCTGCGCTTTGGAGCAACTCAGAATCCAGAGTTTCATCCGTTTGATCCGTCCTATAACATTTGGAACGTCTAGAAGAACCTCGCAATTAAATCTTTTTATTCCTAGTCACACAGGTTTCCCAGTTACAATCTTGGACCGAAGCACAGCAGAGGGCCAGAAAACACAATGGACACAATGCCATGAGAGCTTAAATGGACATTTAATGTATAAAAGTGAGGCAGCTTGCTCATTGTTTCCCTTAAACAGAAAACCTTTTTTTCCCTGTGCTGATAAATGACCATTATTCAATCTTGCGTTGACATTTTCACAGTAAACAACAGGACTGCTAACATGCTAACATGCTAACATTACTGCTACTATAACTCAACACCAACCTCTGACACTTCATAGTCCAAAAAATGTCCCAATGGACAAAAGCTCTTCTGTTATTGTCCATTATTCTGAAACTAGAAGCTCGTGGCTCTGAAGGCTGTGTTGATCCAGAAATACACATCCTGGTATCACCAGTTCACCAACGAAACTTACTTAAAGTGAAACTCTCACCAGAAAGCAACTGAGGCTTTATTTGTGATTGAATATGATCAAACACATGAACACGAGCATTGAGAACATTGTTTGTGTACACAGAGTTTACTAAAAAGAAGGTTTTTGGACAACTCATGTTAGTAGTAGCACCTCCGGCGCGGCCTCCGTCATGACAGACAGAAAGTGTCGATCCCCGAGTGCGACCTAACAGGCAGGAGGTCCACCATTACTCTCTGCCTGTCAGGTCGCACTCAGGGATCGACACTTTTGTGTCGAGACTTCTTACTGTTTTAAAAATATAGATTTTGATGCTAGCGTCAGAGTGCACCTGCACCCAATTAAAAATTAGCTTGCCCGAAAACAAAACTACAGTAAATCTTATAAGTGCCTCTTTCGTCGAAATTATGCTTTTACACGAAGGTTTGACTCATATACATTCACAAATAAAGCCTTGGTTGCTTTTTGGTGAGAGTTTCACTTTAAAGTACGTATTCATCCCAAACTACGGACCTTTCTGTGACCGCTTCACAACACTAACCATGTGAATATTATGTTACCATGACAGCGACGGTCACCTGAGGAAGGTCACCCTCCTGCACGTCCAGATAGACCACGCACAAAACTCCAGGGAGAGCAAACAAGCAAACATAATGCACGAACTTCCATGTGGCTAGCAGCAGTAGGAACACTAACCAAGACTGCACCAAGCTAGCTCTTGCAAGTATTGATAAAGTACCTTTGTGTGTCTGATAAAAGCCCCCTCACTCAGCTGACATCAGCATGAATGAAACCGTTGTGATGTCTCATTATTTCAAAATCCCAATAGTCGGAAAAATGTCCAAGTGAACTGAAAGCCTATTCGTTCTGCAGCCTGTTATCCTGAAGGCAAAAATCCACAAGTCCGTTGTTCTCGGAGTTTTGTTCGTGGTTTATTTGGACGTGCAGGAGAGTGACCTTCCTCAGGTGACCGTCGCTGTCATGGTAACATAATATTCACACAGTGTTGTGAAGCGGTCACAGAAAGGTCCGTAGTTTGTGCATTAATGAAGTTATGTTGGTGAACAGGTGATACCAGACCTTCAGAGCCACGAGCTTCTACTTTCAGAATAATGGACAATAACAGAAGAGCTGTTGGTCCATTGGGACATTTTTGGACTTTAGATGTCAGAGGTTAGCTTTATAGTAATTATTTATTGGAGTAGTTATCTTAGCATGTTAGCAGTCCTGTTGTTTACTATACAGACGCTGCGAAAATATCAACACAAGACTGAATAATCATTTATTTATCAGTAATAAGACATAAAAAAGAGTAATCGCACCTCATTTATAAGCAGTACGTGAAACATTTTCCATCCAGTCAAACGTACGTCAAACTAATGATTGTTTGATTGTTCGTGTCCTTCAGTGGGACTTTCTCTCATCATGCAGTTTCTGAGCAAAACCACCTGAATCAAACCCCAGACACAGACCAGATCACTGATCTGCTCAGAGTGGTTTAGCTCCCAGTGACGCCTGTTAGTGTCCTACAGCACGATAACACCAGTCATCCCCCTGAAATATACTGAACACATGCTTTGTATCTCAGCCACACACGAAACATTGATGGATGGAACATTTGCCATAAAATAAAGACAAAGATCCAGTATTTTGATAGAAATCCTTCCTTTTTATCCACTTTTCATCATCGTCTTGCTGATGTAAAACACAAGCAGTGCTCACTTCTCAGTTTCTTTCCCTCGTAAGTGGAATTCCAGAAATCAGCAGTCGGTCTGAGGAAAAACAAACATCCGCCACTTTTTTATTTTTTCTGAGCCTTCAGTGTGACATTGATGCAGCATGTCACGCACAAACTCTTTGTCCCGTGTTTGTCTTCCTCCGGCGAACACAAAGACTATTGTTTTTGGTTGTGTACGCAGTATTTTGGCCACTTCACACCTGTCATTCACATCCATCCCAGCCTGTCCATTCAGCAGCTGGAAGGCTGGGTCATTTTTCTTTCTGTGAACTGCACTCATTTTTCCCAGCGAACGCACAAATATGTGATTGTTCGATTTACACAAAAGACCAACTACCTAATAATTGTTCCCACAAAGACAGATTGATGAATCGCTCTGGACTTGTTCCTCCAATGAATTGACCCTAAACTGAATTTTCACATCTGAGCATTCTTCACACCAACATCACAGCTGCTTTTTCACTTTTTTAACCATTTTGCGTGCTTATGAAAGCTCCTACAACAGTGTAGTGTGAGCCGGTTGATTCAAGGGTTCTGGTTTCATGATTCTTGGCCCAGAGTAGAGCGGGTTGTGGTTAGGAGAGAGGGTGCCAACAGAGGCCATGTGATAGGCATTACCTCAGAACGAGGGTCCGTGGAGATGATTGCTCTTTAAGAGCTTTTTAATGCTCATTAACACTTCTGGCTCCTCTCAGACGTTGTTTAAATCCTGGCTACTTAAATCCTTTTGAATGACGTGAACCTGCACCTGAAATATGAGCCATCAAAACATTTGAGAAAAAGACGAATTCCAAAATTGTGTAAAATTTTAAAAGGGATTTGGCAGAAACGTCTTTAACGTTTTGATACGTAAGAAGTGTTCGTATCGTTCTGACAGCGCCACATATTGTCCAGACCTCCTTTAACCTCCATAAACATCAAGTTAGTATTCTGCTACTGGAATGTGTATAAGATCACTTAAATCATCAACACGGATTACGTTACTCATTAAGCACAATTTGTCACAGACTGACTGAAAGCAGGGCCTTCGCTCAGAGCGGTCGACTCGTTTTTAGTCACTTTACGTTCAGGTTTATGGCACGTTTTCTAAAGTTTTGCACAAAGATGGAAACACACCACACGCGGGTCGATCTGCCCCTCCTGCAGGGCAACAATAGTTTGTTGTTTCTGGGATTAAAATGAGGAAAATCTCCAACTCACTGAGTGTTGTCAGGCTCACGCAGCGATCGTTAGTACACTTCTGTTGTAATAGACTCACAAATGGGTATTTTTCCACCTTGCGTGCATGAATAAATGTGATTATGGAGAGAGCAGCATGATCACCAACTAGAGTTAAACATAGCTCTATTACACTATTTAAAATTATTACTCTGTCTCATAATTTTATGAGCCATCATTCAAAGTTTTTCTGCAGTTTTCCTCCGTTCCACTTTAACTTCATGCCTCCTCGGCACTGGCAACTCAGCACAAATAATTTTGCGATGGCCGCACTGCAGAAACATTAGAAAGATGGAAAGAAAGCTCTGCTGGTCACTCACTCCAACAGGGAGCTGTTGAAATGGAGGACATAATTTATGGTTGACGTGTTACATTCATAAATATGGTTCTTCATGCCATTCTCGTTGCTGAAACCTCAAAACTTTTCCCTTGGTTTTACAGCAGTAGCCCTCTTGGTTTCTCTGCTGGCATGATTTGGCCCTCACAGACTGGTTTTAGGGTCCCTGTAAATTCTGCCAGACCTTAAGAAATTGAGACCATAAGGACTTCACCACACCATAGCACTGACCCAGACACTAATCACAGGTTGCTTAACCAAGTCTTGATAGCTGGTATACTATTTATGAATGTGCAATATCAACAGGGGACTAAGTGAAAGTAGTATTTTTTATTATCTGACACGAGGATTCATCTTGTCATCTGACAGTGATGCTTGATGGTGTTTGCTACGACGCACATCACTCCTGTTGCTTTAGATCTACAATCCAGACGTTCTGGTCTGTCAGGGATTGTCCCGGCCTCAAGTCCTGACAAATACCAGTGAAGCACTTAAATGTCCCGGTATTTAACATTCACCACCTAGTTTGACCATAAAGTTAACAACTAGAATGGCGCTCAATATGGCACATACCTCTGCCAAGGCCCCTGGATCCGTCAGATACGTCCCCTTTATTTGGATGCACAGAGAGAGACACAAACTTCATCCAAGTTTCATTGAAATCCGTTCAGTAGTTTTTGTCTAATCCTGCTGCCAACCAACCGACCATCAAGCAGATGGACACTGGTGAGAACAGAACTCCCTTGGTGGAGATAATACAGATATTATACCTGTTTTCAGCGCTTACGTGGACCTTTATCATGTGATGTCCCGCTCATTAACACCAGACATAAACAAACCTCATCCGTCTGAATTCAACACTGATTTGTCTGCATGTGTTTCATCGATAAATGTGTGGTTGTCAAGGCGGTTGCTAACCTATGAGTCATCGCAGCACCTCCTGACACGACCCAGACAGCATGCTAACGGTTAGCTGTCGAGCCGAAGTTTCCGATGAGGCTGTTTCCTTCTTTGGCAACAAACAAACTCTTTGTTCATGGTGTCCTGGTAGCTGTGTGATGAAATAACTGTCCTCTATCTTAATGAAAACGACTATCGCGTGCATGAATCTGTAGTAACATCACAGATAAGGGTTCTGGAACGAAGACAGACGTGGAAGTATAAATTTGATGACACTGCATTCTTCAATGTAGTGAAGATTTAATTCTTAAAGGAAGTTTAATGTTTTAGGAAATGCATTAGCTTAACCTCAGAATCCAGGAGTTTTCCCTGCAGCATTAGCATTAGCATGCTGTTAAATCTCACAGCTGCAGAGCTAAAGAAATCTGTTAACTTAAATGTGAGGTGATACTGAGATTTACAAGGTCAGCAGAGTCGTATATGTATGAGCAACTGTTCCTCTTGTGGTGTAAGATTGAAACTTCAGACTGCTTCTTCTCATCAGCCCTCACATGGTTTGATGTCTTGATCATCTGTGCAGCTCAGATTGCTGCATGTCTCGGCGCTTCAGCACATAACTCTCCGCTGAAACCACAAATTGTCCTTCTTAATTTTATTTACAGGTTAAACACACAGTGATGTACGATGATGATGTGCTCGTTAGTCAGCCTCTGAGTGTTCACTTTGGACAGAGCCAAGCTCGCTGTCTCCGGCCTGGCTAAACGTGTTTACACTCCAGAAAAGACAAGAGTGATTCCCAAAATGTTGAGCTACTCCTTTAATATACCACCAATAACAAAGACGTAAAGCTGACAAAGATCCCTGCAACAACATTACAGGATCCTCCATCATCAGTGAGTTTGGTTTATGTGATTTATACTTCTGGGTTTACTTGAATATTTGTGCAGCCTCTCTATGAATTGCACGGCCTGCAGAACTCCCTCCAGCCTTGATTAATTTGATTAATTGATAACACAGCCAAGCAAGCTGCAGAAGATTTATTCAACATGAATGTCTCACAGATTGAAAAGCCCAGGCTGAAAGATGGCGAAGGGGACACGTTGGTTTGTTTTGGCTCTGGAGCCTTGTTCCATTCTACGAAATGGGTCTGCAGACTACTGGTGTGGAGCCGCTCTCTTTTATTTGACTATGTGCCTCACTGTGAGAAAGGAAAAAATGGCTTTGTATAATCACCAAGCAGCCATATGGCCCCGAAAAAAATGAAACAAGGGAGAAAAAAAATGTTGGCAACTGTTTTTTTGTGCAGAACATTAAAAAGAGAGAGGGGGGGGGGAGAGAGAGAGAGAGTAAGAGAGAGGGGGCGAGGGAGAGAGAGAGGGGGGAGAGGGAGAGAGAGAGAGGGAGAGACGTTTCTGACCGCAACTCATAAACCGCACTTTATTTAGACTGGCGTGCACCCATTATTTGTTCACAGGGGCTTTCAGTCAGTCTGAGGGAAATATGTTCCAGCATCTGGGGGGAGGGAGGGGAGGAAGGGAGGGGAGGGAGGGAAAATCGGGGAGGAGGAGGGTGTGATGGAGGATAGAGAGAGAGAGAGAGAGAGGAGGTGGGATGAACTCTTGCCAGGTGTCGGCCGTTGCCATGGCGTTCCATCAGGCGACTCCATTGCAGCTCTGCGGGCTCATCAGAGACTGAATGCCAATGGGAGGGCGTTTGCGCCGCGGAGAAACCGAAAGTGGCTCTAAAGCACCGGGCTCAAACCAGCCTCCCCCCTCCTCCCTCCTCCCCCTGGCTGCCACCCACCCCAGCCTGCGGGATTGTATAGAATGTGACCTGTTTGTGTGACGCGTGATTGACAGGGAGACTCTCGCTATGTAATGCACTCAAGGCTGCCTTTTCCTCGGTTAAGTGTGTCACCGCGGATCCGACGCGCCGCTCTGAGCGGACGGTAACACCGCCTCGTGGTCCCCTTTAGGAGGATTTGGTTCTGGTGAGCAGATTTGCATGATTTGTATTGATGCATCCAGCCGCTGTGAGCTCCATGCAGGCTGTACGGGGGTCAGTTCTGCAGGGGGACGACGCGCCCCAGCAGCAGGAACAGAGACGCCAGGTCCCCACACACCGGCGACGTGTGGTCCCCGGCACCCTCTCGCTGCTGTGGTGTGCATGGTGTACATTATGATCCCCTCCAGCACCGCGCGGGCCCCGGCACCGTCTCCATGCTCATGAATATGATGCGCCATTGTTGCAAATGTCACCATCATCATCAGTGATACACAAAACAGCTCCCTCTCCATCCACCTATATCCCCGCTCCCTCTGCCTCCACTGTGCACGCTCCCGAGCTCAATAGGCCTCTGCAACTCTTAGCAACTGTTGCTATGTGTAACGTCGTTGAACTCCACCTCGCGCTCGCTCTTCAAACGCGAATGACTAATCATCCGTCGCGGAGCGCACTGAAAGCTCTCGGTGAGGCCTCTGGAGCCGCTTGACGCCCCCCGTGACCCTCTCCTGGATGTTTCCTCATTACTTTATAATGTATTCACGCTTACGCTTCCATGGCGCTCGCCCTGGCCTCGTAATGGGAGGAAGCAGTGAGCTGTTCCAATGCGTTGCGCGCCCGCCACAATTTGCACTTCATTTTTTATTAACAAAAAAACAGCGCGCCCAGCTTTCTGCCGCCGCCGTGCCAAAGCTCACCAGGCTCCGCCATGTGCGCTGCCGGCAGACTCTCCGGCACTGTGACGACAGGATAGAGTCTCTCAGCATCAGTGGGGTACCTCCGCCGGCCCCCGGGAGATGCTGTCATTATGCGTGTTTGCAATCATGGGAGCTGAATACCTTGGCTGGAAGTGAGGGAGAGGACCGACGGAGGCAGAAGAGAGAGAGCGGGGGGAGGGAGGAGATTGAGAGGGGGAGAGAATGAATGTTTCGGGCTCCTCGGCGGTGTTTGGAGCTTTCTGAAATGCATGTGCTATCATAGCAGTGTTGTGTTTACCGCAGCGGGAGGCAAACACAGTGGAGAGGCGCGGAAACGCCAGACACAGTAAAATGAGCAAAATACATACATTAGGACTCTCTGTATTCAGCACACACGAGCCGAGCCGAGCCGAGAGGAGAGGAGAGGGGAAAAAACTCATTTCAATATAAATGGATGACAAGCAGGGAGTGTGTGTCTTTATATCAGCTTTTCAACATCTCTCTCTTTTTTTTCTTCCCCTCTCGCCCCATGGAAACATCCAGCAGAAGCCCCGGGACGAGTTTTCTGCTGGAGTCAGGATGTCAGTGTTCATTTTCCTCTCTCCCCCTCTCCTCTCCCCCTCTCCTCTCCCCCCATGGTCACCAAGCCTTTTTCACTCAAAGACGCCTTTCTGCGTCTTCTCCGTGCGCAATCAGACATTGAGGAACATCTCAGGGCGGCTGAGGACCAGGACACCCGCAACATCTGGGGGTGTGTGCGTGAGTGTAGGGAGTGGGGGGGGGGGGCTGTATTGATTTCCATTGTGCGTGAGCGTGCGTGCTCGCCCTTGTGAGCTATTCAGAGCAGCTCCTTTAGCGCACGGCCAATCTTCCGCTGTGATTGCCATGCCAGTGTTTTGGTGGCAGGCTCTAGTGGCCGCTTGTCTGACACGAGCGAGCACTTTACTATATCAATACCAGACCCCCCCTCGAGCCGGGGGGGCCTAGCTGGGAGCCACATCAAGGGGAAGCTGCTAATGTGAGGACAAGCTGCAGGGAAGCGTCGTAAACAGCGAGCGTGTGAGTCTGTCAGCGGCTCGTCAGGAGAAACAAACACACCTCAGCCTCCACACTCACCTGTGCTCCTGACTGACACGCTGTGCTCGTTTATCATGCGACACATCAGGAGCATGAGGAGGTTCCGATGATCTGCTGCACGAACCCGCCTCACCTTACTGTCAACCTGCAGCCGCACAGAACCCGCAGCACAGGTCCGACAATCATCTCAAGCTCGGCTCGACGGGGCGAGGAGGGGAGAGGAGGGGGGAGGAGAGGAGAGGAGGGGAGAGGAGAGGAGGGGGGAGGAGAGGAGGGGGGGAGGAGAGGAGAGGAGGGGCACCCTGATGTAGCTGCACCTCCTCCTCCTGATCATCTTTGTTCACGTGCCTCCGTTAAAACATAAAAAAAATGTCTGCACGTTTCAAATGAACACCAGAGAGAGGGAGAGTTGTACACAACGGGTTTTATTAAGACAGCCTGGAAATTCATACAATCACACAAGAACACAATCATTTCATTCTACAGGTGTGCGATTGGTTTAGAGGTGCACACAACTCACACAGGTCATATCTAAATAAAATGGATACGCTAATAATTCAAACTTATTGTTTCTATAACTGAATAAATAATCATTTCCTCAGGGGGGAATAATGGCAGGTTCCGCCACATATAAACAAAGAAAAGCAGCATTTTTCTCTTCTGATTAAAATTTATTCCCCCAAACTACGTAGTGCACCTTTAAGTTTGAATCACTGTGTATTTCATTTCACACCAAAACCAGAACCAGGACCAGGACCAGGACCAGAACCAGAACCAGAACCAGAACCAGAATCAGGACCAGGACCAGGGCTAGGATAGATTATATATTTAGATATCTGTGTGCAATAAATGTCCTTCAGAGAGGAACATCTCCAGAAAAACACCACAAATATTCAGTTTGCAATAATATTAATTATTATTATTATTATTATTATTATTATTATTATTATTATTATTATTATAATAAAACAAAGAAAGCAGCTGCATCATAATGAATTGATTCTCGAAACAGTCAGAGTGATCGATCAGTCGGCGTGTTGTGCTCCACATGCAGCACGTCAGCCGCGCACTTCTTCGCCTCTAACATGGAAATTGGCGAAAGACAACATCTTAAACTGATTCCTGCTAAGTGCATGTGCGGGCAGCGGAGTCTGTCTGCGGAGGGCTAAACAGGGAAAAGACAAAAATGACAGGGATTTCACCGCCGAACCCTCCAGCAGGCCGCTGACACATGAGTGAGGGGGAGCGAGGAAAGGGGGGAGTGAGAGAGAGAAAGCGAGGGAGGGAGAAAAAAAGAGTAGACAACCAATTTGGAGTAATGCAACTAAAAACTGACAAGTGTAATTTCATCCATCTGGGCCGATGTGTAAAAAGCGCTGCTCCGAACATTCCCCATGATTCCCCCTGATTGATCTTCCCCTGGTCTGAAACACCTATTATTAGCCACGAGCCTAATAGCACCAGGATGGCTCAGCGCTCTCCCAGGGGCCAATTCTCCGGTCATCTGCCCCTCACTCACCACAGCTGTGGAAACCAACCGGGGAGAGGGAGGGAGGGAGGGAGGGAGGCGAGGAGGAGATGGAGCTGCCAAGAGGGGGCTGGAGGCGTGTACCTATAGAGGGAGTGGGGGGGTAAGGAGGTGCGGGGTTAGGGAGAGGAAGAGAGGGGTAGAGTGGGTATGAAGAGGAGTGTGGAGAGGAAGAGAGGGGGGACCAGCGGCTGGACATGCGCATGGGGGAGAGAGAGGGAGGGAGTGGGGGAGACAGGGAGACAAAGAGAGGGGGAGAAGTTAGTCACGAGCGTGTTCTACTAAATCAATTTGTCGCTATAATCAGACACCAGAGTCTCATTTTAATTATTCAGCGGAGGGACGCGACGCTCCAGGTGAGGAGGCCGGAGGCTCCAGGTGAGGAGGTCCGAGGCTCCATGTGAGGAGGTCCGAGAGGCTCCAGGTAAGGAGGTCCGAGGCTCCATGTGAGGAGGTCCGAGAGGCTCCAGGTGAGGAGGCCGGAGGCTCCAGGTGAGGAGGCCCAAGCTCCAGGTAAGGAGGTCCGAGGCTCCAGGTGAGGAGGCCGGAGGCTCCAGGTGAGGAGGTCCGAGGCTCCATGTGAGGAGGCCCGAGCTCCAGGTGAGGAGGTCCGAGAGGCTCCATGTGAGGAGGTCCGAGAGGATCCAGGTGAGGAGGCTGAGCTCACGTGCTCACAGACCACCAGAGACACACGAGGCGCAGTGAGCTCATCTAGATCCAATCAACTGCGACTCAGAGTGTTTCAGGTGTGACGATGCAACATGATGACGCTCCTTCTTCTTCTTCTTCTTCTTCTTCTTCTTCTTCTTCTTCTTCTGTTGTTGGTCTTTTTTAAAGGTGCACTCTGTCGTTTTTGGGAAGACATTTTAACCAGAGAACATTTTCCATTGATTGATTTTTTTATCATGACTGAATTATTATATAAATGACAGATCATTTATTCACTGATGGAAAATATTTTGATCAAATAAATATTTGTATTTACGGTAAATATTTAGTTTCTGTATTTAATTTTATTTTCCAAACCTACACAGTGCACCTTTAAGTTTTCAATTGTATTTATTATTTATAGGGCCCAGTTAGCATTTATAATCAGTATATAAGCATTTAATGAATGGTTTATAATGTAGTTTGAAGAAGATATAAATGTTAGGATGTATTTATCGATAACAGAAACACTTCCTGTGGAGGCTGCTGTATGAACTGATGATGACAAACAGGACTACAGCTGACGATTATTCTGACAACAACATCAACAACAACAACAACAACAACAATGATAATAATAATAATAATAATAATAATAATAACAATTATTATTATTATTATTACTATTATTGTTATTATTATTATAGTCTAAATGTGTGGAACACTTTGTCAGAGCCCAACATGTCCGTCTTGTTGCGTCCAACCTGCAGCCCAAAACACAAAGACTCTTTTAAAGAAGATAATTAGCAGATCATCATATTTAGGAGGCTGGAAGAAGCAAATGTTTGATATTTTTGCTTTAGAAATTGCAGAAATTATTAATGATTTATCAGAATATGTGGCATTTCTTTCTTGAATTAATCGGCCAATTGTTGCAGTTTCACAAAATATTTTATCCACTGTAGAAAATTATTGTTGACAAATATTAAACGTCCTTGTATCTGCTCACAGCTGCATTACAGTGACATTAAACATTTATTAAATGTCTATTTGTAATAATAAATGCTGAATAATGGGACTTTCAGTGAAATGTTGCCAATTAAATTTTAAAAAATTAACACATTTTTCATAGAAATTAAGGGGAGTGACTGACACCTGAAATCGCTCTTTGATTCACTCAGAAGTCCATTTTTACCAAAGACAACGTTGTGGTCCAGAACCCAGAAACTTCACCACGAAGCCCCAGGTCAGATGTCAACAGTAAGAAAGTTTGCAGCATGAAGCCGGGTGAGAAATGTTGATTGCTGTCTGGCTCTTTTGGCTGATTCTGCGATGGATTAAGGTCAGAAGTCATCTGTTAATCGCCCCTTCAGCCTCTTTGATTGAGTGAGCCCTCAGGTGAGGCGTAATGCATTTTCAAGGGCAATGGTGACAATAATTGGCTCCCTTCACTTCACCAAAATGGACCAGGTCCTAAAAAATCTCTCCACTCCAATCTGACAGTTCAGAGCAAATGAAAATAAAGGCTCGGAGGGCTTTCCAGCCAACAAATTAATAACTATGATATTATGAGTCTGGCTGTAGACGTGATCCTTCGGCCAAATCTCTGAGCTGATCTCTGATCTGTGGTTTGTTAACTCAGTGGACTCTGGACTGTCCGGCGTACGAGTGTCCCACAGCAGGTTCTCTACAGTTTCTCTAACTAAGCTCATGTTTGGATTTCCAGGTGATTTTTCTGTAGTTTGATTCAAGAATGGAGACTTCCTGATTTCTTTTGCATTTGTGATGAAGCTGCAGGTCAGTGAATCTGAGAGGCCGACACATGATCACATTCTGTCTGCTAGTCTTTATTTTTTTGCAGTCAGAACATTTGAAAGAAGGCTGCTCATTTTAATCTTAATGTTTAATCTTATTACTCAACATTTGGGTACATTAAGCGTATCCTATTTATCCATGTGACATTTCAATTTGTCCCTGTGTAGATTTTAGCTTGTCTTTAAAATAAAACCCTAACAAAACTCTTCTGTAATTTTCTGTTCTCCTCATATTTTATTCTACATGTTTGTGTTTTTAGGGATTATTTTTAAGACTGGCCACAATAATTAGATGAATGTAATGATGATTATTATGATGATATTAGCAGCAGAAGGAGCAACAACACAATAAACCTCAAGAGCCAGCTAATAATCATAATGATAAGAGTAATAATGACAATAATGATGATGATGATGATGATGATGAAGGTAAGAGCCGCAGCTCAACAAATAAAGAGCCATTTTTTCTTTTCACACAGGTTGTTTCTGAGTGCAACATGTATGATAAATATATATAAATGTGCACAACAGCTGCTTTGATAGCTTTAATGTTATTTTGCAGGCGGAACTGAATTGTGGAAGAAATAAAACCTTTTAATAATCCGATCTGATTTGTTCTTACTTTGAAAACAGATCATCTGTCAGCTCTTTGCACTTTTGCACCTGGAGAAGAATGTTTCTCTCTTTTGTCCTCAGTGCAAAAATAACCAGGAATGAATGAAACAGAATCAGAATATGATCTTTGCATTGCAGTTGCTCCCCAGCTGAGCACATCATTTACTCTGCCAGTCCATCTTTCTTTCTGTGTGCAAGACGACGACTAAAGAGTGCAGAGCACGCAGACCTGAACCAAAACCCGGCCTGGTCTGAAATGCAGTTTCAGGTAGGTGTGTCTAAAGCTGCAGCAGACAAAGGTCTCCAGCTATCACCTGACTCCTCTGGCCCACAGCTCCTGAGAACCTGAGCAGCATCTGAGAACGACAAGTGCTCGCCCACCTCACCGTATCTCACCAGGTGTGACTCCCTTTCTCTTCACCTTCTTTACACTCCAGTTCACACCGCTCTGCTCTTAGATTTCAACCTCTTTTATTTTGCAGTCAGTGTTGGCTATTGTGTGCAGCACCTTCTCCAGCGGGGCATTCATTCCTATCTGAGAACCAGGACTGTTCCTGTTGGAGCACACACACTCTCTCACACACTCACACTCACACACACACACACACACACACACACACTGTTTGGTTATTAGTTTGTGCTGTTTTGTTCATGTTTATCCTGTATAATATGTACTCTTATGTTCCGTGGTGCCAGTTTAAAGCTCTACGTGCAGAGCTGTGTTCTCTCTCTGTGTTTATTTGTCTTTTATGAGGTTCATCTGGTTGCATTTGCAGATGAGCCTCTTAATTGGTCAGCAGTGGTTTTATTTATCCACCATATGCTCCACATTTTAAAGCCTCACTTTCATTATTATCCTATAAAGATTATATATATATGTTTACTCAGGTTGATCCCATTAGAGTGTGTTGACATGAGTCCATGCAGACCTCAGAGAGCATATAACTCAGTTTATAATAAGATGACGGGGCTGTTTGTCTACATATTACAGGACACATGTGAGGTGGGAGACCATGAGATGTGTGGGCCTGATGGGCTTCATTTGTTTCTCACATATTCAGGAGAAACATCCTTTTATCCCCTCGCACACGCACCAAGCCTCGTTTAGAATCCAGCCAATTTTAATCACCGTGAATTCCCAAAACGACAAACACGATTCATCACATCCTTTCTTGAGGTTCCTCTATAATCCAGTGTTTCTGGTGTCATGTCTCCATCCATCAGGCTCCATGCAGCGTGTGGAGGGGTTTAAACCACCTGCCTGCTCGGACACACACCGAACCCCCACCTCCTCCACCTCCCCCTGTATACTGATGATGGCCTCACTGCAGGATCCGTCTGATAAATAATCCCCAGATTACAGATAATTATGTTCCCATAACGAAGAAAAAAAAAGAAGAAGAAGAAGCCCGATGGAGGCCTTTTAATATCCTCCACCCTGACACGATGTGCATGTTTTCAAACATCGTGCATTAATATTTTATCTCGTATTTACATTTTATAATATATTCGTAATTCTTAATTTTAGTGTGTTGACGTATTTGAAAGATACGAAGAAGATTTAAACAACGAACTGGCGATGCAACATTATAATAATAATAATAATAATAATAATAATAATAATAATAATAATGGAGGTCTGGTATATTTCATGTATTCTGTGTGTGTTGCCAGATTTCTTCCACTCTGACACGTTTCTGTTCGTTTGCCAAACGGTTAAATGTTTCTGGATTTTGCTTAATGCTCCTCGTTGTCAAGTCTTTCTTAATTTCAGCCTCTCTCTCCTCTTCTCTCCTCTCTTCTCTCTCTCTTTTTTCTCTCTCTCTCTCTGTCACGACGGATGAAAAGGCGCTCTAATTATTCCAGGAGGTTGCAGGAAAATAAATGATTGCCTTTGAAGTACAGGCCCGGGCCTCGGACTACATTAGAAGCCAAGCATGTGATTTGCAACTGTTGAAGTAAAAAGCATCTCGCTGCTGCTGCTGCTGCTGCTGCTGCAGGACGACAGGATAAAAAACAAAAAAACAGGGAAATGAGGAGGGTGGATTCTCTGCGAAAAGAAAATGGTATCTTTGTTTGCTCCCCTTTGTTTACCAGGGGATTCTTTCTCATTTCGTCCCCCTTTTTTTTATTTTTTTCCCTCCATTTTTTACTAATTCATTTCAATGGCTTTCAAACTGGAAAATGGAAATGTTGCTCCTGCCCTCTATTTCAGCGCCAGCGTCCTGGCAACAGAGCAATTTTCTATCATCAGGGATAAACGGCATCGAACAGTACATTCTGATAAAAAAAAGAGCCCATGATTGCTGGCCTTCCTGTCTGTCATCTATCGACCAAATCCTCTCCTTCAAGACCGACCACTGTGCTGTCAGACCTAATAATGTCGCGTATTAAGTCGAGAGAAGGGAAAGGGGTGGGTGGGTGGTGGACCAATGCAAACCCCTCTCTCACTATAGTCTTATTTGTCACCAACATAAAATTCGGATCAACTTTTTGGGATGTAGCTTCTTTTGTTACTGGCTTCTCGTCCTGAGCGCGTCCAGCGTCAGCGGGCCCAAACCGATGAAACTACTGAGCTGTGTGGCGATAAAACAAATACAGCAAATTAAAACCTTTGTCTTTTCCCCCTCAGACGTTTCTCCCTATATTGTCTTATAATATTGGTAATGTTTCCAGAAATCCGAGGCTATCTGCCCATCTCCGCTGTTTTCGTTCATATTCTGCGTTTCGTGGCTGGATTTCAGCTCCATCGGCCTTGTTCTCCTCTCACCGCCTCTAAACAAACGATGAAATATGTAAAAACCATATGCACTGTGCAGGAAACCGAACAACGCAATCACTCAGGTGGAGCTAAATATGCAGCTAGAGAAAGGCGACAAGAGAAACAAGCGGTCTTAATTAGGAGGGAGTGGGACCAGTGCAGCTCCATCCGTGCCAAATTCAATCCATTAAGTCCGTGAGAGGCTGTGAAGACTCACTGGTGCAGGCCTTCTGCTTATTTGTGGTCATTTAGCTCCCACTAACCATCACGCTCCTCTGGATCCATCCGAGGCGAAGGCCCTCGCCTGCACCTGGGGGCCATGCATATGCCAATTTTTCTATTTACTCGAGAGATAATGCGATCCTAATTTATGATGCAAAACTTATTGTAAACAGTCGCCTGCCCGCCAGCACGCGGTTTTCTTTATGACAAAACCGCACTAATTTATTTTTCTTCGTGTAGTTGCACGCTTTTCTCTTTTTTTACAACACACATCAAAGCTGTGCATAAGTGGGTTTGCATTAGCTCGCCGTGCGCAATTTACGTGCGTAAAAGCGGCGCGCCACCATTTGGGCTCGGGTGAACTCGACTGGAGCATTGAAGGCTGGTCGGCGATCGTTTTTGGGAGGGGGGGGGGGGCTTGTGTGTGTGTGTGTGTGTGTGTGTGTGTGTGTGTGTTTGTGTGTGTGTGTGTGTGTGTGTGTGTGTGTGTGTGTGTGTGTGTGTGTGTGTCATGTGTCTATGAATGCAACTACAATGAACCGTGTTATCCTAACAGCTGCCTGGAGATGGAGAGCCGTCGACGCCTGGCTGTCTGTGCAGCTCCACTGGCTTTTGCGTTGTGGAGACGAAGAAGGAGAGACATGTTGTTTAAGCGGCCTCTCGTTTTCTGCAGTGACACAAGCCTCAGCGCCCACAACCGTCCGGGTCCCCGAGCAGCCAAGGAGAAGGTGGCTTTCCATGCGAACCGGTCGATAGCTGTTAGAGGGACCCGACCGCAAACGCGACAATTACGACCTGTGTCTCTCTGGAACTTAACGCTCAGATATGATTAACACATGTGGCCAGATGTAGCAGGAAAGACATGCGGTGTTAAAAGAGACACACAGTCAGAGAGAGAAAAGAGGAGGCTGGTTATATTTTATCTTTTTTTATATATATATCTAACCCGTGTGCGTAAAGGAGCTTATCAGGGCCGAAATATCGCCTCTCCCGCCTTCATAATATTCAGACTGACAGTGACCGTGTTAAGCGTTAAATAACGCCAGGTTGCACCTACAGCGCGATGTAAAATGGTCTCAGTTTTCATGCATCAGTCGGTGGATGTCAGGGAAATCCCAGGCCTGGAGTGATTTTAGAGAGTCATTCATCAGCGTTTATAAGACAGCTGGAAATAAAGACCACTTCTGTTAAACCGCCACGGCCATTGATTGTGCTGAAGGTCAATCATCTACTTAGGGACAAAGTGATTTCTAGATTTGCGGCTGAATGCTGTTCAGTTTTTGTGATTGACATTTTTTTGACGAAGTCAAATACAAAATCGTTTCTCTCCAGGAACAAGGCTATGAACTGCTAATAGGGGCAGGGAGGGAAGGATGCAGCAGGTGAAGATGTGCGTAAAACAAAAAACAATCTGTCCGGTGATCACATCCGCACAGGCCCGTGGATCCTCCGCGCGCCTTTACGATTAGACACAGTTGTCAGCGTCTTACAGATTCTCCAAAGCAGCCAGGTCGAGTGTGTCATGTTCTCTCTGCTCCAACACATCCGCTCTTTCACCACTTCACTTAATCTCAGGGAGCCTCCGAACACGCCTGCGGGACACCGAGACTTTAACATCACCCGCACTGGACTGGTTATCCCGCAATTTAATAATCCTGCGGTGGCACACACACACACACACACACACACACACACACACACACACACACACACACACACACATACAAATAAATAAAGACGTCTCATACAATCTAGCCTGGAGATTTTACCCCGCGGGAGGAAACATCACTGCAATAAATAAAAAAAAGATGAAGAAGAAGAAAAAAAAGCGTGCATGTCTTTGTAGTGGCTCTCAAAGGGCGATTAGAGAAGGTATAGGATCTGGTTTCTCTTCTGCGTGTCCAAGTGGAACGCGAGCAGGGGAATTGGCCACTATGTCAGATCACTGAGGGGTGACCAGAGGTGTGCTGCCGACTCCTGCACCGGGTCTGCATGCGTGGCCGCGCTACCACCGCTGTGCGTAAAGACACGGAATTATCAGAGGCAGTAACATCAATCAGGAAGAAGCTCTTACCTGCAGCCCAACAGAAGCTCCTCGAATTATAATTATTAAAATCAAGTTTTAAAATGAACTGAGAGTGGGAAGAATGAAAGGCAGTCCGTGTGGATGCCTCGCAGCTCTCGCCCCGCTGCCTCTGTGGCTCCTCTCTTGGTCCGCTGCTGTAAAAATGATTATCCGGCTGGGTTGTGCACTTTTTAAATCCCCACAAAGTAAATAACAACCGTAGCTGACGATAATAGCAAGGTACCAAGTTCCTGTTACAGAAAAGGAGAAAATTGAAACTAAACGCTGCATTTAGACAACCATTTTTGATAAGAGGATAATTGAGGCGACACTGGCGTATAATTAGGGGATAATTTATGCTATATCCACTTTTATTCCACCCTCCCAAAATAAATCCAGTCCATAATCATTACAGGCGAATTGTTCTTAATTTTATAGCTGCAATTTGAGTAAAGTGTGGCCGCTAATCAAATAGGTTTTCGTAGTAACTTGATTGCAACCATAATTATTTTTCGTCTCCTCTCTTTTTTTTTTTTCTTGTCGGTTTTGGGGGGTGGGGGGTGAACACGCTGAACTGCGGCGAAAAAACTGTGGTGGAAACATGATTTGAATACGTATCGCGCAAAGAGAATTTTTATTCTTTATTTGCGAATCGAACAACGCAGCCCTCAGAGGCAAACTGTATAATTTACATATATTGAGGACCCTATCAAGCCTCAAATTACAAGAGGGATAAAAGACACTGTCAGTTTATCTCCGTATCCACCCTTCTATCTGCAAAATAACCTATTGTACCTCAGGCATATTGTTATTTGATGTGTCACATGTGCTGGATTTTGAATTGTCTGAAGATCCTTAATCATATGGTCAGTAGCCCCCAGGAGGAATGAGCAGTTATAATATATGTTACTCTCAAGGCGGAAAGAGGGGTGGGGGTGCTCAGAGAGGGGGGCTGCTCATTAGGAGGCAACAGAGCAAAGACTGCACTGCAGAGCAGGAAAACTTATCAAGAATGTGCGCAAAAATACGTGCAAAAGTTGTGATTCGTGGAGCCGGAGGCCTCTTCTCACCTGTGTCAGGAGATTCTTTGACGTAAACCAGATCACCTCTCCAGCGTAAATAAGAATAATCTCTAAAAAATAAAATTTATCTTAATGTTTATTTACTTTTGGGATTGTTCCACACTCATTTGTGCATGTTTATACATTTAATTAGAATGTGTTTATCCCTCCAGACGATGACAGATGACGTGTGAAGATGGATATCTTGTAAATAATTTATAAAGTCGTTCGGTTTGGAAGTCACTTTCGACTTTTATTTTCTCCAACGAGATGTTTGTGTGATGCTTTTCTATAAATCATTAATGCCTGTGGAGAGGAGGAGTTAAACGCTGAGATAAAGAAAGAGGCACATATAGAATGCCGGCTCCTCGGGCTGGGAAGCAAAGCGCGCTATATGTCGCGCGTCGCGCGTAATTTGGACTGAAAAGAAAAGAAAAAATGAGATCGTCCTCCAAAAAGAGCTGTTGTGTAGCTCGTCTGTAGGAATTATGCAGCGTCTTTTCCCACCATATATTATTTCCCCCCATAGCTGCGGTGGGAGCTGGTAAGGTGGGTTAACTCCAGCTCAAGTCTCCGTGAAGCGCAGAGCACTGATGACGTTGGGTTGGATGACCAATCGGGAGGCGCTGCCCTTTGGAGACAAACCATTTTACTTGTAGTGTCTGCATCAAGTCTGGAAGCAAGGGCTCAATTTTAACAGAATCCACCTAAAAATCTCTCCCTTAACTTATGCCTACCTTCCGGCACTTTGAGTGAGAATATCACAGGACGAGAGGGGGGGAAATAAAGACGCCTCTGGAAAATTCGGGTGTTTAATAGGACAATATCTGCGCGCGGTGGAGAGGGGGAGAGAGACAACAGCACAGCGAGAGAGAGAAAAACCGATTTGGTCTTGAGAGAGAGGGGGGTGAGTGCTCTCAAGGCAGAAAATTCGATGATGACCATGACTACGATGGCTGACGGTCTGGAGGCTCAGGACTCGTCCAAGTCTGCTTTCATGGAGTTTGGGCAGCAGTCGCACTCACAGCAGAGCTCCCCGTCGATGGCCAGCGGCCACTACCCGCTGCACTGTCTCCACTCCGGCTCACACGCTCACCACCAGCACGACAACAGCCCGTACACCGGGACCAACACCTACAACAGGTCGTTACCCTACCCCTACGTGAGCCATCCCCACCACAGCCCGTACCTGCCATCCTATCACAACAACACGGGAGGACAGACAAGGTTAGACGGCACAGGTAAGAGACCCACATTTGGAGAAAAAATAAAACGATGCGGCGTTTTTTGTCCGTTTCCCTTCCGACGCTTCTTCTTTTAATACGGCTGGCCCTCGGTGGGGGATCGAACCGGGGTGTCATGCCCAAGCCAGCGCGCGGCCACTCCTGAAATTCGGACGGATGGTCTTTGAAGCGTAGATGGGCGATTACCATCGAAGAGAAAACCCGTGCGTAAATGGCACCGGACAATTCGAGCTGCAGCCTGTTCTCAGCCTGTTTTTGCTGTCCGCTCCGTTTCCAGAAAAACCTTGTTTTAATGCCCGGGGTGTGATCATGACGACCGCGCAGTCCTCACCCAACTACTCGTGAAAATTAGGCAGCCCGCACGTCTCGAATGTTGTAATTAGCATTTAATTGACATGTCATTACCAGCAATATCCTAAATATGACAGCGTATGAGGTTTGTGGCTGCCGCCGCGTTTACAGGCAATGTGAGACCGGCAGCGTTTATCAGGAAGAATTCCTCAGTTTCATTATTATTATCATTATTATCATTATTATTATTTACACTGTTTCGATCTGAATTTATCTCCATCTTGAAGGATTTTTTTTTTTTAAATAGTAACAGTGTCTGCAGGCAGCTCAGGAGGGAGGACGTGCGGAGGCTTTTCTGAATAATAACATTACTTGTTTTTGTTGCAGAGCAGCAGAAAACGACGGTGATTGAAAACGGGGAAATTCGATTTAATGGAAAAGGAAAGAAGATTCGCAAACCTCGGACAATTTATTCCAGTTTGCAGCTTCAAGCACTCAACCACCGTTTCCAGCAAACACAGTACCTCGCTTTACCGGAGCGCGCCGAGCTGGCTGCCTCGCTAGGACTGACACAGACGCAGGTATGAGGAGGGGGTCACACTCCTGCCTGAGCTCTTTGAAATCATGCTGTAGAATTATAGGATATTTTTATGATTGATTTCTGCTTCTGTGTTTTTGCTTGTTTTATTGGGGGGGTCTCTTCTCATCTGATATCTCACACGCCTATTTATCCACACGTGCTCCACTAATTACGCGCGCCCTCTCTCCCCCGCAGGTAAAGATTTGGTTCCAGAACAAGAGGTCAAAGTTCAAGAAGCTGCTCAAGCAAGGCGGCAACGTGCACGAGACCGACCCCATCCCGGGCTCCATGTCTCTGTCCCCGCGCTCCCCGACCATCCCTCCGATCTGGGACGTCTCGGCCTCTTCCAAAGGAGTAAACATGCCGGCCAACAGCTACATGCCCGGCTACTCTCACTGGTACTCCTCCCCACATCAGGACTCGATGCAGAGATAGACTGACGAGGGGGGCCTCCTCTCTCCCGGATCTCCGCCATGCAGTTTCCAACGTAGCCTACAATTTGTGTCAGCGCACAGACTGGATGCTGAAGGATAAAAAAAAACACTGCAGCCAAGCCTCGGTGTGATGACACGGACAAGGGAACTAACCTTTTTTTTTTTTTTTTTTTTACATGGCTGTTCAGTTCAGTGAGCTCACATCTTTGTTATCTTTCATTCATGTCAACATCTGAACGTCAATATACCAAATATGATCTGGACAGAAACAGAGAGAGAGAGACTGCTCACACACCTGAACCTCTCAGCCATGCTGGACTCCTCCTGACTGCTCTCCTTTTGCTTTTCTTTCTTTCTTTTTTTTTGTCTTTTTTTTTTTTTTTGGTTGTTTCTCCAACATGCAAAACCAAGCAAATTGTCTGTCTGTAAATATAATCTGCGATTTTAGTTGTACATACACTTTTTATGTTTTGTCAGATTGAGTAAATCGTGACTCAAAACAGAAGCCTGCTGTTGAATGATTTCCACAGAAAAAAAGAGAGAGAGAGAGGAATGAACTAGGCCCCTCTTTAATGCTTCATATTGGGCCAACATCACACCATCACAGGCCTATTTCCCGTCCCCCTGGTGCGCACAAGCTTCTTCCAGAAACCATGAACATAAGCTGAAGACACAGCGCTCAGTGAAAAGCTCCATTTCACCCGAGTAAACATTTTAAATAAATCAAAAAAAGGCGCCCAGTGGCTGATGGAGACGGTATATAGACTGATCAAAATGCACTCCACACGGGAGGAAATGAACTTACCCTGCCCCGCTGCTGCCTACATTCACCTCCAAAGACATTTGCTCCAGGTCCAGCTCATCTTGTCATTTCACCCTCAATTATTAGAAGTATTGACAAAATGTTTTCTCCCTTCTCTCCGTCCTAATGCAGGCCGTTAAATGCCAAGCTCCGCGGGATCGATGTTGAACAAAGCAGCCAGCTGCAGCGGCGTTCAATATGAAGGAGATATTTGGGACAATTTGTGGGTTTTTATCCAAGTGAGGCTTTTTTTTCCATTCTCATAAATGCAGGCATAATTAGGGTAATTTTTGATGTAGCCCGCTGATTACAGCGTTTTTACCGTCAAAGATAATTACCTGTAATTTTCTACCACTTTTAATACTAAAAGGCATCTTTATTTGGATTTGAGGTAGCACAGATGGAACAAAGGGGAAAATTATTCGGTTATTCATATACAAATTGCCGAGAAGAGCGAGCGCTCGGGATATTATCTGAAATTATAACGCTGAAAAGCTTCATGCAGCTGTCAAGTCGCGGATGTCCCACTGGCGCACATTCAGCCTACCTGGGGGCCCCCCCACAGCAGAGTGGGGGCCCCTGTGCTGCTCCTGGGCCATGTGCACCCAGATCTGATGTGCAGGCTGCAGGGAGCCCGGAGCCGCGCCGGAGTAAACATCAACACAGCTCATAAATACACGTTCAGCTCCGAGAAGTGACGCGTTTCATCCAAACCAAAAGAAAAAAGGCTTTGATGAGCTGAATCAGACTGAAGAGAGAGAGATAGATAGATAGATAGATAGATAGATAGATAGATAGATAGATAGATAGATAGATAGATAGATAGATAGATAGATAGATAGATAGATAGATAGATAGAGGTAAAATGCAGCAGAGTGACAGATCAGGGGATGGGCGCGCAGGAAGGAACGTGTCACTTCTTGCTCTGTGAAGCAGTAGCTGATGCATTATATATGCATTTATATATATATATATATATATATATATATATATATATATATATATATATATATATATATATATATATATATATATATATATATAAAGCAGGCTTCTCGGATAAAAGCAGCACCTAATAAGATTTCACACATCGCCACATTGACTACATACCTCTCAGCGCCTGAACAGCTTATTAAACCACATCCACAATCCAAACACCAACAAATAATAACAGAATGAATCAAAGAAAAAGCACCAGCTCCTTCCGTTTCTCTGCCGACTCCAGGTTTTCAGCCATAGTGCAACAGCCTCCTGAAAGACCAGGAGCAGCCACAGGACAGAGAACATAAGACTCATCCTTACCTTCCTCCGCTCCTCCAGAGCACCGAGTAACCAAAAAACGCGCCTGCTGGTGGTTGAATAAGCAAATCCAGGTGGGAAAGTGTTTGCACACCCCGGTAAGCTCTTATATATTGCCTGCAAAATTAGCTGTTATTACTGTCACTGTTTAGTGATGGCGAGCCTGAAAAAAAAAAAAAAAAAAAAAAAGCCCTCTGCAATCAAGAACCAAGCGCATCTTTGCAAATTATAGGTAATTGTCAATGTCCAGATTATGATAATGGAGGCCCTAATCCTGGAGAATAATTATTGTGGAGTGTTACAGTTGAAGCTGTCCAGTAAAGCTAACTGTCATTATTTAGACTCGATTTGCAAAACGGGGGGAAACTAGCTGAGTGGAAAATGTTCGGTTGGAAATAAACGGGGGCTCTCGATATAATGGCTCCACTAGTGTGTGTGTGTGTGTGTGTGTGTGTGTGTGTGTTTATGAGAGAGATATAATATAAAGGCCCGTGTGTGTGTGTGTGTGTGTGTGTGTGTGCTTCTGTGAACGAGAGCCAGAGTGTTCAGGAGCGCGCACGTGAGAAATAAAAACAAAAAGATCCCAAATTTCTCGAGTGACCTGCGCGCGGTTGTAATTACGGGCCCAACATTCAGCCTGTAAAGCAGAAATCAGGGCCGAAAACAACAAGAACGAGCACGCTGACGTCGTGTGTGTGTGTGTGTGTGTGTGTGTGTGTGTGTGTGTGTGTGTGTGTGTGAAGACTGCAATCAGGAAGAGGAACCGGATCCTGCGTCAGGTGGAAACGGTGACATGCACGGGTCAGTGTGCGGGTCAGGAGCAGCAGCAGTGTGTGTGTGTGTGTGTGTGTGTGTGTGTGTGTGTGTGTGTGTGTGTGTGTGTGTGTGTGTGTGTGTGTGCAACATGCTTGTTTGCAGGAACACTTGTATGATATGCGCGCGTGTGTCCGGGTGGGATCAGATCGGATCCATGTTCTGGTTCTGGTTCTGGTGGTTCCGGCGCGGTTTGTTCAGCGGTCTTGCAGCTCTGCTCTGACTGGCTGCTAATAACACGGAGGATTTTCTTTTTCTTTTCTCTCCCTCCTCATTTCTTTTTCTTTCTCTCTTTTTTCTTTTTTTTTTTTTTTTCATTTTACCCGGAAGGTGGGCTGCGGCCGGGAGTGGCAGAGCTCTGGAGCCGGTCTACCCCCACAGGAATGCGGATTGTCTCAGATCTCCGTGCCGCCCCCCTCGCCTCCTCTCTGCCATTCAAAGCGGCTAATTGTAGGGGACACAAAGCGAGAGCGACTGCAGACTGTCTGCTGCGAGCAGAGGAGAGGCATTTTACTTTACAGACGAGCTGCAAGCTCAATCAGGTTCTCCTCCAACACAGCATGAATGATTCAAGAAGAAAAAGAAGGTGATCGTTCTGCTGTGGTAATAATAAAAAGACGGCCCAACGACCTCAGAATATTAAATATGAGGAGAAAATAGTAAAATAATGTGGGGGGGTTGTAATAATTTGGCTTCATCTAAATAAAGCATTTGGTTAAAACGCCTGTTATATCACCATGAATCCGATTTAATAAACACTTTCAAACAAATGAGCCAGTATGACCTACTAACATACAATAATCATCCACATGAAATATTTCATCATGATACTCTGCAGAAATCACAACCGTAATATTTAAAAAAGGAATCAATCAAGTTAAAAATCACCTGCATTCGATAAAGGTGAGTGCAGTTATTATGTGACACGGTGTCACGTGGACGCCATGTTTCCTCTGAGTCTACAAACATTTTCTCTTTGTGTTTAATAAATTCATTTTCCTTCCACACAGTCGCAGTAAACGAGGAGTAAACTTCTCCTGATCACAAAGAAAATAAAGCCGGATTTTCCACAAGAAGCCAGATAGTGTTCATCTCACCATGAAAAGCTGAATATGAAATGTGTCTATGCTCAAAATGCAAAATATAGAAAATAACGCGGTGCGCGTGTTCTGTCGGTGCCACTGGCGATGAGAGCGACCAAGGTTAGATTTACGACAGGTTCACCTGCGCGCTGAGCGGCCGTGATTTACACCCCGGCACGGAAAATGTCACCTGAGGCTCCCGAACATTATTTATGTGCGTGAGTCTTTGTCGTGATGTTCAGTGTGCACAGCAGAGGGTTACAATAACAAGAGACTGCGGCGAGGCCGGAGGTTTTCAAAGTTCCATTGTCCATTTAAACGTTTAATAGTCTTCCAAAATGCAATAAATTACATGCACACATTTACACATTTTACACGTTTTCTTCTATGACTGTCATCAAATACATTGCATATTCCTCTGAAATTTGAACACGAGTCCCATAGAAGGAGAGAGAAAAAAAAAAAAGATTTGAAATGAACAACAGGGTTTTTTTTTCTGTTTCTTTTCTCAATATAACGTCCCCGCTCCAAGAGCCAACGAGTGTTGTATCGAGTTAGGGGTCTGCAGGTGGGCAGCCATGGAGCTGCCGGCTGAGGTGTACCACGACCCCGAGGTTTCCAAAAAGCTAGAAGCCGTCGTGTTGATGCTTTGTGGCTGTAGGCTGTGCGGCCTGGAGGGGCCCTGTGTGTCCCAGACGGCCGGAGACTGTGGGGAGTTGCACGCCATGGGGTCGCTGGAGCTGGGGCTGTGCTCCGGTGGAAGCTCGCCGTTTTTCATGATCTTCTTCAATTTTGACCTCCTGTTCTGGAACCAAATTTTGACCTGGGAAAGAGCAACAAGCAGCGACGTTAATATCTCGCAGAATTCACAGAAAACCGTGGATTTAGTGGAGGCGCGGTGCGTAAAGGCGCATGGGAACAACGCTCACCGAGACGGGCATTATTTTTAAACCACAAGGAATTGGAGAAAAAAAAAAAAAAAAAAAAAAAAGGAAAAACAGCAAAACAACAAAAGTGTTTTAGACATAAATCCGATGTAAAAATCCCACCTGTGTTTGCGTGAGTCCCAGCGAGGCAGCCAGCTCGGCTCTCTCCGGCAGCGCCAGGTACTGTGTGTTCTGAAAGCGCCTCTGCAGGGCGGCCAGCTGGAAGCTCGAGTAGATCGTCCGGGGTTTCCTCACTTTCTTCGGCTTGCCGTTCACCATCCTCACCTCGGGCTCGCTTATCTCTTTTTCTGTAGAAAATGACCGTAACAAGAATCAGAATGCGTGCTTATAACAAGGAGATTTTTTTAAAAAAAATATATTTTATTTATACATAATTGTGACAGGAATCCTCTCCAATGTCTCTTAATTCCAAGCAAATCAAATTTCATAAACCAAATTATAACAAGAAGGACACAAAGGAAAGCACGTATCTTCTCATAATGATTAAAAATAACTTTTAATCACTTTTTATTCAATTATAAAGTAGCATTTAAATCCTTATTTAAACATTTTAGCTTCAAAATGCGCATTTCTTGTTTTTTACGCGCGAGTAAAAGCCCGAAAAAACGCACAGAAATTATAAAATAAGCTGCAAAATTTGACATTTCGGTTGTTTAATAAGTTTTTCGGTGACATCAACTAATAATCTGCTCTTGGTAGAAAGGATAAATGTGCGGCCCGTACCTTGTGGACTCGGCTGGGCTTGCACTCTGCTGTAAGTCCCAGCGTACTGGTGGTAGGCGGGGGTCGTGTACGAGCTGTAATCAGTGTAGGATTTTGTCGAGTAATTTCCAGCGGATCCATTTACACCCGGGTACTGGTACTGGTAGGCATTGAGCGGCTTCCCGTACGAGCTGGCGCTGGGCGAGCAGTAGCCGTGAGTGACTCCAGCGGCGGGACTGTAGTAGCCAGAATCCGTGGCGGTGGACTCGGGTAAAGTAGGAGATTCCTGAGACGGATGGTGCATGGTGGAGAGTTGAAAGGAGCTCTGGAAGTCTGCGGGTTTCACACTCGGGATCCTCCGGTCGAATACTCCAGTCATACTTCGAGAAGAAACGCGTGGGATTGTTTTTATTTTATCTGCGACAACAACAAAAAACGAGGCAGTCTTGACTCCAGAGTGGTGAGAAAACTACACTGGCATTGTTTAAAGGTTCTCGGGCCGTCGGGTTCTGGTGAAGACTGCAGCCAGCCCCGCAGCAAAGACTTGGTTAAATCCTAAATCGCGCTCTTACGCACTGCAGGGAGGATCTGGTTCCATTGGCCAAGGCGCACACAGACACAGCTACACCCAATTCACTCAGCCAGCTTTCTTATAGGGGGGAAACCACCCGGGCTATGTGCCTGGCTGCATTGTTGTGTTTTTATACTATCAATCAATGGGAGCAATTAAAGTGTTGGCCGTGTGGCCAATCCACGTTTTCAGAGGATGAATTAGAGGGGACAAAACCTCATTAACAAAAAGGCCTCCTGCTGCACGACTGGACGATTATTACGATTGTCTTCATTATTCTTTATTTATGCATTTTATTAAAACAGACTCGACGTAATTCTATTAACGTTTCCAGGCCACACAACGAGGGAATAACAGCGTGAAATCAAACGTTTCAATTACGTCACATTAAAGAGAATTAAGACAGAGATAAAAACACAACAGCTCAGGATTATCGCTGCGCTCACTGCACGGTGAGTAAACCTGATCACATATTCTACATAAAGCTTCCCTGAGAACACAGTTTAACATTTAACAAGGTGTTAATGTCCAATATGTACATTATCATCAGATCCAATGTATTTATATGCCTTGTATAACATATTTGACATCGCTAACAACTGTTACACACATAAGCAATTTCCCAAATCAATCCGGCTGCTCTTTGATTGGGATGTGGGCTCATCATTGATGCCGAAATTGACCGGGTTTCCACAAAGGGATCATTAAAGATTCATCTTATCTTATCTAATCTCAGAAGCTGCAGCCCAGCATCACAGCTCAGCGCCTCACTGAGCACATTGAGTGGTGAGCAGCGCCGACCAGTGGGCGCACTGAGGAACTGCACCGCCGAGCTCGACCTGGTGGAAACCCACAGAGAGGAAGATGAACGTGGTCTCACCTGGAGGCGGGGACAAGGTGCTAAATACAAACGGTGGACAACATTTAATCATTTAAATTAAATCTTATTCAGACATAACATAAAGCAAATGTTCAAAGTGCTTAAGGGCAACAGGTGTGTGGACAGAAACTTTAATGGGTACAATAAAGGCTATTTAGCATCACACTGTGCAAAGGAAAAGACACATACATACACATGTGATGTCTAAATTGTATCTTAAATTTCCCTTCAAGCCCAATGCTTTCATTCTTAGCTAGGCCTCAGTAATAAGCATTTCAATATAAGCTCTATTTTTCCAGCAGTCAGTATTTTTCCACGTAGTCTGATCTCACCGAACTCATCCGCGTAATTGGACCTTCTGTAAACACTGTTAGCTGAAACACTTCAGCAAATGGGCTCAGATGTTGCAACATTTTTATAAATCTTTTAAAATAAAAATGTTTGGTTTTTTTCATTATACCCCGGAAATACTCCCCCTGCCGAGGCCTCTAATTTCTTCCTGTGGTGTGTCGCTAGTTCAGAAGGTTTCAGACATTCAGTTTATTGATTATATATATTTGTTTAAAGTCTGGCCCATATTCTAATCCACGTGATATACACTTGTGCCTTTTTTATCATTAATAAAATGAACTGTGTTTGTGGTTATTCCATTTGAATTCGGGTCAAGGCGGAGAGCGGGCAGCATGCGTCTGACGTCACCGAAGAGTTCATTCATCAAGATAGTTCTCCTCCTTTTTACATGTACAGAAACCGTTGGTCGTTGTAGACGAAAATGCAGCTTGTAACGCAGTAAGTTAGCAGGTTGATAACATGAATGTGGTGGACAAGTTAGCTCATATAAACTGTACGTGCTTTATAGAAGAAAAAGCACAAATTATACCTTTTGTAATCTTTTTTCTTTCCTTTTTTTGTTACAGAAGAACCGACTTTCAATATGTACGGATATCAGGCTTTTAAGACCTCAAGCTTTAATATGGTGGGGTAAATTCATCTTTTATTTAAAAAAAACCCACCGCTATAATGAAAAAATGCAAAGATTGAGGCCGTTAGACGAGAAGTAGTCGAAGCCGGAAGTGGGTGGCAGGGCATGCTCTGGTCCTGCATGCGTCTTTTCGGTGCTATCTTTTTTCTCGTCTCCCGTTTTGTGTGTTGGGGGGATGGGGCCGTACCGAGGATGAGACACTCCAAATATTTACCACTTGGCTAACTAAATATCTTTATTTCCCAACTGGGCTTCCTCCGCCGCTCTTGTAGATATAAATACGCATGAGTTTGGGTGGAATTTGACGAACATAAAGTGGAGTATCTGTACGTCCACGACACACGCTCAAAAAGTCGACAAAATGTACTCCTCTGCTGGAGGTAAGTGGTGCGGCTAACGTTAGCATCAGCTAAGTGATGCAGCTAGCAGGAAAATAACACAGTAGTTGCAGGCGATTTCTGCTACATCGCGTCGAGCCGTTGCCGAAACACCGACTCGATCCCTGTTTCATTTAACTAGTTCTTACAAAACCCAACGGAACCTTTGATCCAGAACATGTCGTCCCGGTCTTAAGTGGAGGCATTAGTAGTGGGGGCAAGCTTAGCTAGCGTGCAACAACAAGAAGCTGCCGTTAGCCAAGTTAGCTACAACGATAACTCGCTCCCGAACTTGTTGTTAGTTAGCTTCCCGGTGTAATCTCACGAAAATGGATCGACTGTCGTAGATTTTCTTCGGATAATGTTCGACCACAAACACGCACATACTTGTTTTCAGTGTCTCGCTGTTTAACAACGAATACCGAGTTGGATCAATATTTAGCGGCCGACCATGCTATCTAATCTCATCACATATCGTAGCCGGGGTTAGCTAGCAGTGTCCAACACACATTTAGTAGATTTAGTACAGAATTATTTGTCAAAGACTGACATTTCTTAACGCCATTAATCGGCCCTGTCAGTGTAACGGGGATCATGTGTGATTGTACGTTTATAGGTTGACAGAGAAGTGTGTATATTAAGTTTTACTGTGGCTATAATACAGTTACAGTGTTAACAGTTGGTTCTCATTGATAATCTTATAGTGTAGCTTCTATTTTCCATGTTTGTTTTTCCTGCACACTTTTAGCCTGTGCAGCAAACAAGACCCTATAATTTATTGCATTTCTCTTTAAATGTATTTCTTGTTTTCTGGGCTTGTTTGTGTGATGCAGATGCATCTTTATTACAGGAAAACACAAACAGACGTGTAGCATTAGGTTATTTCCAGGAGAATTGGGCGGCTTCAGCAGAGTTAAGATTGCCAGCTTGCTCGACTCTTTCTGTGTGCATATTGATAAGAGTATGAAAAAAAAAAAAAGTTGTCTCTGATTGTGGATGGTGGCCTGGTGGTGGAGATAAGAGAGCAAGTCCTATTCAAATGGCTGTTTGCAGTAGGAATGTACATGTACAGATGACTTTGACTTATATTGCTACTTGCAACATTAAGGAATAGTTCAATCTAATCCTGCAGGTCTGGAATTTTACACATAAACTTAATTCTTCACTGCAGATTTAACTCGTCGAGCATTGTGTACATTCCCACTGCTCTGTTTATATACGTACTGTGTGTGTTGTATTGTCAAGCATTTATAACATGTCAGCTTTGTCCTCTTTAGCTTCTGAGATGCTCGAGGGACCCCGTTCCTCCGGGTCAGCAAGCTCTGGTAAGATTTTCCCATATTTGGCCTTTATTTTTGGCCCCAGCATTGGTCGAGTGTTAATGGCAACACTGCCTTTTTCACATCCTTCAAGCATCACAGTATGTTCTCATCTGGAATACAATTTAACCTTCTGACCAAATAATTAAATTGTCCAGGAAATAAGACACAGGTGATTTGGCACCATGAGTGAATCTCTCGTCATTCTCGATAGTCAATTTCCTTCAAACGCACCTCATTTTGTCCTCTGAATGGCAGCCTACACTTATAAAAGATAGAGGTTATGCAGTAGTACCCACCATATATTAGAGGCTTTATGGGTGTTATTCTGTTTGAGTGAACAGAGCTGGAGCACAAAGATAAGGCACTGAAGGGAATGGAGAGGGTGTCCTGATGGGCTCACTGAAAGTTGCAGATATATAGGGTGTCTTGGTTCAGTTTGCCTTCCAAAGATGAAAGCTTGGTGCATACTCTTTAGGATAACACAAAGAATGGAAGACACCTTAAAACAATCTTTCAGGGTGTAAGAAGAAGCCTGAGTGCATCTGATTTGGATCTGAGAAGGTGGTAGCTGATGGTTTGAGTTTTTCCAGCTCAAAACTCAAAAGAAGATATTCATCTGGAATATATGTGAAATATTGAGAATTAAGTGAGTCCACCAGCTCGAAGCTTGAACTAAGCAGCAGTGTTACATGATGACTAGCTTCATATTCACAAACCAGGTGTTAAAGATTTACTCTGCAGATGTAAAATGAGACCCAACTAGACTTGTTCAGATAAATAACAGCTTCGATAACATTTATCTTTGTATGAAATGAGAAACAAAGATACAGACTTATCTGCAAGTGCCATGAATGGTGCCAACAAAATGTAGGAAGGGTTCATGATAAGATCTCAAGAGAAAAGAGGACTCCATGGAAGTAAAAGGCAAGGCAGCTGTGGACTGGTTGGTTTTTGAATGGTTAAAAAATTACCCCTGGGATGCAATAACCTCAATCAAATCTGGGATAATGATTGCCTTGTTTATAAAAAGAATAATAAGTTATTGAATGAAAAATTAGTTTGTATGTTTTTTCTTGATGATTTTTTGTCAGAAGAAGCATTTTTAATGCAAAAACATACAAATGAAACACAAAATAGTGTTTTGAACAGATCTAACTCATGTTGCAGGTTGTGTAGAACTGTTTGAGACGTGTTACATAAGACATCCGAGATAATGTTTGCTAAAGCCAAAAGGACTTTCTACGTCTGATACTTTGTGTAAAAGAGAAAATTCTCCCCTTTTTTCCGATGACGTGAAACATGCTCGTATCAAAAATGTTTGTTGAGCAACCCCTTTTATGTTATTTAATCTGAAAATACTAGTTGGACCTTTTAAGATCTTGTGTATTCTGACCCTAATGATGTGCTTTTTCTACTTTGCCTGTTACAGAACCCCCATCATCCCCAGTGCCAGAATATGTATTCAAGCCACCATCACGGCCAGACTTTGGCACCATGGGCAGGACAATCAAGCTCCAGGCCAACTTCTTTGAGATGGAAATCCCCAAACTGGAGGTCTACCATTATGACATCGACATCAAGCCTGAGAAATGCCCCAGGAGGGTCAATCGGTATGTCCATGTGTATGCTCAGTTGGCAGCCCCTGGCAGTTGATCAGTAGTTGGAATGTTGAGCACATTGTGGTAATTTGTTTTTCTTTCATTGTGTTCTTAGTGAAATTGTGGAGCACATGGTCCAGCACTTTAAAACACAGATCTTTGGTGATCGAAAGCCAGTGTATGACGGGAGGAAGAATCTCTACACTGCCATGCCCTTGCCCATCGGCAGAGACAAGGTTGTTATTCTCAGGATAAACTGCGATAAGAAAAAGCTCCTTACTTTTGAAGTCCAAAAATCTGAATCTTACCTTTTTGTCTCTCGCCCATCTAAAACACAGGTGGAGCTTGAGGTAACCATTCCTGGTGAAGGCAAAGACCGTAGCTTCAAAGTTTCCATCAAGTGGGTGTCTTGTGTCAGCCTGCAAGCTCTCCACGAAGCGCTAGCAGGACGGCTACCCAGCGTCCCCTTTGAGACCGTCCAAGCCTTGGATGTGGTCATGAGACATTTGCCCTCTATGAGGTGAGTTTTTCATTATTTCATATTGATTCACTTTTGGATGATGGATGTCCTCTTTATTTTACATGTCATGTTTTCTGCTATGCTTGTTATAAAATCAACCTCATCCTTACTGCTGTCAGATGACCACAGAGGTGGTTTTGCATGTTTTCGCAGTAATTAAGAATTACATGTACATTACATTATTGTATTGCTAAACAGTTCAAGTCCATTAAAATAAGTGAAAACTTGCATAATGAGTGGTTTTCCATTTGTATGCTAATAAACAGAAACCAAATTCATGTTTCACACTGAAATCTGTCCAAAAGGATTAAAACTGAGCATGATAGAAACATGTTGTACAACTTGTTTTCCCGTATTAAGTTTCTGGGCTTGCTTCCAGGCTGAGATAGCGTTGGCTTTGTTTCGATACAGCGTGACAGTCAAGTTGTATCAGCTTCAAACGTATATAGACATGTAATCTGTCGTGTTAAATACTATAGATCTACCAATATCATTTTTTGCTTTGTGTATCAGTCGCTGTGTGCAGGATGCTGTTGGGAAGTAGCAGGTCCATGTTTCCAATTTAAAAAATCATGTTTTATCAGAATGGTACATGGTCTTGTGTGCAGGTTCCAGAATTTTGGGCTCCATTGGAGGCTTTTCCATAACAGCCCACTAATAATCACTGTAAATCTCTTTATAACCTGTCTGTCCTTTAACCAGTTTGTTGAATCTCTTCTGTTTCTAAAACATATTAATCCGGTCCCCCTCTCGTCTGTTACAGGTACACCCCGGTGGGCCGCTCTTTCTTCACTCCCTCAGAAGGCTGTTCGAACCCCCTTGGTGGTGGCAGAGAGGTGTGGTTTGGCTTCCACCAGTCTGTCAGGCCTTCTCTTTGGAAAATGATGCTCAACATCGATGGTAATTTTAACGCGGATTGTACGCACGTTGTTAGAAAATACAGGTGTTCCTATGAATCTCATCTCTGCGTGCTTGTTTTGTTTGCAGTTTCAGCCACTGCATTCTACAAAGCCCAGCCTGTAATCGAGTTCATGTGTGAGGTCTTGGATTTCAAAAGCATTGAAGAACAACAGAAGCCCTTAACAGACTCTCAACGAGTGAAATTTACAAAGGAAATCAAAGGTAATTGAAGTTCAGGAGGCTGAGTTAGTAGTGGATGTACAAGTTAACTCAGTTAAGCGTCATAGCAGATAGGAAACATGTATTTTCAAGTCTATAAAGTTTTATACTTGTTTGTTTGTCCCCCTGTCATGTAAATGGTTACTACCCATGTTCTTTGTTACATGGCCTTTCAAAACAAACGTGTGTTTACTTTATTTTTTGAATATGTTCTTAAATACTGTTGTCGCTTTACATGATTCCTCCAAGGATTGAAGGTGGAGATCACCCACTGTGGGCAGATGAAGCGGAAGTACAGAGTGTGCAACGTGACTCGAAGACCAGCCAGCCACCAAACGTAAGAAATCTCCTCGACCTCATCTTTATTCATCTCCTTTCTTTGTTGATTGTGTTGTTGCTGAAACACATCATCTGCAGTCCAGCGTCAATAAGATTGCTGTCACATAAAATGCTTGAATGCTGATTGCCTGAAATCTTGACATCCCTCAGGTTCCCCCTGCAGCAGGAGAACGGCCAAACTATTGAATGCACAGTAGCACAGTACTTCAAAGACAAATACAAGCTCATCCTGAGATACCCCCACCTCCCGTGTCTACAGGTGGGACAGGAGCAGAAGCACACCTACCTACCTCTAGAGGTGAGCATTGTCGACCTCCTGAACTAAATGGCTTTTTGAAAAGTATTCAGATTCCTGATTCCTCAATCTGTTTTTGTTTCATGTTCGTCCACTTTAGGTGTGTAACATAGTGGCAGGACAGCGCTGCATCAAAAAGCTGACGGACAATCAGACCTCCACTATGATCCGTGCCACAGCCCGATCGGCACCAGACCGTCAGGATGAAATTAGTAAATTGGTAAGTCATTGTGAAGGCAGCAGAAGTGAGCTTTGTGACTGAGAACCATCAAAACCTTAAACAAGATGTATAAACTTTGGTTCCCACTTGACACTATTTCTACTACAACAATAAACAGTAAAAGTGTTTACATTGTGTTCGCTGCTAAATGCCAATAGAACAGAACCAATAGAAAACAAAGTCAAGATTGTCAATCTGAGCGCACTGCAACAAAAGGTCAGGGGTGACCAAAAAACCTTCAAACGACAAAAGCCTATAAAATTGATGGCTGCATCCGTCCCTGACACTTGACTGACTGACTCCCCACAACAGAGGACTTGAGAACAAAAACACGTGTCAGCAACTGCTGCCAACAAATTTTCTTGAAACAGAAGATGTTGGTGGTTTAAAAATGTAACAGGATTCAGTGGCTGCATGGCAAGAATAGGTTTTAGTTGACTGTTGGGGTGAGATAAGAAAAAGGTCAAAGGGCCCGGCTGACAAGCTTTCAGTTCGACTCCGTGACATTGGTCCTGTGGCTGGTTCTTTACACACCGACCCTAGATTTCATTTGTAGCACGTATACGATTTACACTTCATTCTGATTGGAAGTAAGGATCACTGCCACACATTCAGTTTTTAAATGAATTATATTTGTGAGGAACATGTTGTGTAAGATACGTAGAATTGCCTTGCAGTATATGTCATTACTACATTTGAGGAAAACGTCCAAATCTGGACTTAAATCGTAACTCTAGCCGTTTCTAGACAGGACAGCAAGCCGCCAATCTGCCCGTCCTTTTGGCGGCTCGGTCCGGTTTTAGACAGAGGACGGCAAATTGGGGGTCTGTTGTGGTCCGCTGATTTGCCGCCTCGGAGGGTACACTTATTTCTGCCTCGCCTGCTATCTAAAACCGAGGCGTCAATGTGCCGGCCCCGGTGTAAGATGGACGGTTGTGTCGATGACGTGCACTATTGTGTGACCAACAGCCGGTGAGTTTTAAAACCAAGAAACAGCTGATCACAGCAGTCAGTCCATCACTTCATCCGCGGACATTAAGATGAGCAACTGGACAGCCACTGAGATCCAGGAGATGCTAGCGCTGCATTTACCTTGGAGCAAATGTGCCGCCTTTTCTATCTAAAAAGTTCTTCTGTTTCGCAAAAGCAGGCACTTGGACGAAGGGACAGCTGGAGATACTGACATCAGATCTAACTGCTATGTTGCTCTGTCCTGTTTTTAAGATGAGAAGTGCCAACTTCAACACTGACCCTTACGTTCGTGAATTTGGAGTGATGGTGCGGGATGAGATGACCGAAGTGAACGGCCGTGTCCTCCAGGCACCTTCCATTCTGTATGGAGGCAGGGTATGTGGATCACCTGGGGTCAATACGTTCATGGTGACTTGGAATTAATACGCTATTGGTATTCAATTGTATTGAAATAACCAAAGGTGTCTAGGGTTTATGATGCTGATGTCATTACTCTTTGCAGAACAAAGCAATAGCCACACCAATCCAGGGAGTATGGGACATGAGGAACAAGCAGTTCCACACTGGCATTGAGATCAAAGTGTGGGCCATCGCCTGCTTCGCACCACAGAGGCAGTGCACTGAACTCCTGCTCAAGTAAGTGAAGTGCTCTAGCATGTTGCAAATGTATTTCATGTCATTGTAAACCTTGATGGCATGCAGACACACAAAGCATTGATTCACTGGACTGTGAGCTGGAAATGTTGCGGTCACAGAAACCACAGCCGTCTCATTTGATTTATAGCCCTGTTGGGTCTCTCACAACTGTCACGACAGCCCAGTTTCCAGAGTCTTTCACTTTACTGACCCTGAGGACAGAAGTATTTTAGCTCCACAGGGTTGTAGGATTGCATGTTGAGTATGTACAGCTGTGCAATCATCTGCAGAGCCTTTGCTGGGTTTAGTTATTTGAATTTGTCGAGTGAAAAGTGCCAGTTACTGTCTTTATATGTTTGGTGCCATGACAGCATGTGTAAGACTAAATGATCATCTTTAATTGTTTGTATTTGAGATATATTGTGTTATAGCATAATCATAATGTTCTTAACTTTTCCTATTCAGTTTTTTCAGTAAAAGTAGTTGAATTGGAGTATTTCAGGTATAAGAATATATAGATATTGTGAAAGTGGACCTAATACTCAGCCCTGCAGCACACCCTTGTTGATGGATAAAACCTGACTGAGGTGTTGATAAAATATCCATGATTTTATTGACAATTTGCTTTTTTTAAACACTTGAGTCAAGACACTCCAGGTAACTCAGGGACATTATTAGACTCCTTGGTGTCCTTAACCACTGAAACTCACTGAAGTGTCATTAACAAGTTCCTCTTCTCTCTCAGAGCATTCACAGATCAGCTGAGGAAGATCTCCAGGGATGCAGGGATGCCCATCCAGGGTCAGCCTTGCTTCTGTAAGTACGCCCAGGGAGCGGACAGCGTGGAGCCCATGTTCAGACACCTCAAGTACACCTACCAGGGCCTCCAGCTGGTGGTCGTCATCCTACCGGGGAAGACGCCCGTCTACGGTGAGGGATCCACTCATATAGTCTGTGTGATGGAGTGAATGAGGAACTTTATTCATACTTATCTGTTCTTGAAGAAGATTTACCTTGTCCACATGATTCAGTGCATTGTCTTGATGCTAAAAATAGATAACATTTAAAAAAATAATAATGCCACGACAGAGTGCAATTAGTTCTGGACAGTGTGGTGAATTAACAAACATCACAGACTCTGTTTAAGGCAAATGTTTTTGCCGTTGCGAGGTGTTGCTTAAAAGCCACGCATGTCCAAATCAGTGTGGATTTGTGTGATTAGAGAGAGTTATATTTGAAGCTCTGGCATTTGGTCTGTTGAATCTGAACATGCCTGCTGCTTCAGAGCCCGCTGGGCTAGTTTTACTGCTGCTATTTCTGCAATAGGAAACCACACAGGCCAAACAGAGCTACATTCTCTATGGTTCTTTCCAGGCTTCTCTCCCATTCGCCTCCATGCTCACTTTCTCATTTAAGCGTCAGTTATCCCATCATACTCGGAGATAACAACCACATTAAACGATTTATATAAATAGTAAATGTATGTTATGAAAGTCCAGGGCCAGATTTCTGTGACTGGTGAGTGTGCCTGAGTTTTGTACCTCATCACGTTTGATTAATACGTCCTTATTGTCCTGCTATGTTATGTAGCTGAGGTGAAACGTGTTGGAGACACGGTACTCGGCATGGCCACGCAATGTGTCCAAGTGAAGAATGTTCAAAAGACAACACCTCAGACCCTCTCCAACCTCTGTCTGAAGATCAACGTCAAGCTGGGCGGTGTCAATAACATCCTCCTCCCGCAGGGCAGGTAAGTGAAGATTCTGGGGGTGAAATCCTGATATGAATCATCTCTGAAATGGGACACACATCAGCTGTTACCTTGTGCTGAGTTTTTATTGCATTCTATGCTCCAGGCCGTTGGTGTTCCAGCAACCAGTGATATTTCTTGGGGCAGATGTGACTCATCCGCCTGCCGGAGATGGAAAAAAGCCTTCCATCGCTGCTGTAAGTGACATCACACCACATCGAGAAATACTTAAATTGGGTAAAAGTGCCGAAATTACAGGGAATCATCAACCATCTCTGTAGCTCTCAAGCGACTTTCAACTCAATCTCTTAGTTTCATGGCCAGCACATTTATTTGATAGCTCAGTAACTCCCAGAAACTCCCGTTAGGTTCCACTGACTCCGAGTTCTTAGCTGCACGCACACAAAGTTACTGAGAGCTGATGGTAACAAAGTAGCTGTGTCTCTTTCTCTAAAGAAGCCCCAAACCCATTAATGTGGCTTTAATGAATATGTCTACAGTGTGATGAACTTATAATCTAATGACTTAATTTCAATAATTAGAAACCAGTGTCATTCTGTAACTCCTGAGAGTGAACTTGTCTCATATGGCGAACAATATGTTCAAGGCCCTAGGTCACATTTTTTGCCCATCCTTTAATTTTGATCATTATACAATAATGATTATAAGTCATAACTTTATTTAAAGCAATTAAATACAAATAAAAGAATATAAGCCATAAAAATACGATTACCAAGTCAACATGACATGGGAGGAATTTGGTTCAGATAAAACGATTAAGAGCAGAGAAAAGGATAGAAAGGCTCAAGGACTTTTAAAGAGACGACTTCACATAACAGCAAGTCTATAAAAGTAGATTTTAAGAACTGATTTTAAAGAGGTTGCACATTCTGCAAGTTCTGTCTTCTCAGTTATGTCGTTCCAAAGTCGAGGGACCCTGATAGCAAAAGCACAGTCACCTGAGGGCCCCACCTGAGGATATAAGGCTCTGAAAGCCTCTCATGGGGCCAGCATTTCTGCTATGTACTGTATCATGAATAAGACTCAGACAATTTGGACAGCTAGCCAATAAAAGGAAGCCAGAATCGGGATGATTTGATATCATAAATCCGTCTATTCATTCCGTACTAATTACTTCCTTTCCAGGTCGTTGGAAGTATGGACGCCCATCCCAGCAGATACTGTGCCACAGTGCGAGTGCAGCAGCACCGTCAGGACATCATCCAGGACCTGGCCACCATGGTCCGGGAGCTGCTCATCCAGTTCTACAAGTCCACCCGCTTCAAGCCCACCAGAATCATCTACTACCGCGATGGCATCTCTGAGGGCCAGTTCAACCAGGTGATGCTGGTGATTACTTATTACACTTATTCTTCATACCCAAGTTTGTATCAACATTTTGACATGTTTTAAAATGTCGAAGCAAATTTTCACCTGTTAACCTTTTTAATGTCCTTGGACTACATGCAGGTCCTTCAGCACGAGCTGCTAGCCATCCGGGAGGCCTGCATCAAACTAGAGAAGGACTACCAGCCTGGTATCACCTTTGTGGTAGTGCAGAAGAGACACCACACGAGACTGTTCTGCATGGACAGAAACGAGAGGGTCAGTATCGTGTCATCAGAAGGGAACGGGAGGGAAATTTGTATGATTCTTATCAAATTTAACCAAACAAAGGAGTGAGAAAACACAACTTTCTGACCTAAATGATGTTGTTTTGCGTGCACCATATCCAATGCCTTTGCTCCTATCTGAGTGCAGCATTTTCTTGTTGGTCTTTACAGGTTGGGAAGAGTGGCAACATTCCTGCAGGCACCACGGTGGACACCAAAATCACTCACCCATCAGAATTTGACTTTTACCTTTGCAGTCACGCTGGCATTCAGGTAAGAACTGAATTCTGACCTGTTTGGCCACCGTAAGGCCAGGGGGTGAGTGGAGCAACACAGTAAAATAAAGTGTAAAAGAAGGAACAGAAACAGTATGTGGTCGTTAAGCTAGAAAATAAGTAATTTACAAAAAGTAACACTGGTCAACAAAGAAGATGGGGAGGAAATGTGCAGTCTGTAGCTCAGTCATTCTGGATCCTACACACCACAGCTGCCCAGCCCACTGGCTTTATATCACCTGGCTTGAGTGGCAGGTAGGACCAGGTGTGGACCTTCACACACTGGCAAGGAGGAGGAGGGGGGATGAGAGTGACACCTAAGGGAAAGCACAATACAAAAACACAAACATTCTGGCTGTAACAACTTATATGGCCTTAGATTTAAAAAACAATAAGATAATCATTCAGATTGGCCAATAACAGAAGACTGTTGAGTGAAGGCAGTGGACACAAAAACAACAGGTGTCATCTTTGCTCTCTGCAGGGCACCAGCAGGCCGTCTCATTACCATGTACTCTGGGACGACAACCACTTCTCTTCAGATGAACTGCAGGTCCTCACCTACCAGCTATGCCACACTTATGTGCGCTGCACCCGGTCAGTTTCCATCCCAGCACCAGCTTACTATGCCCATTTGGTGGCTTTCCGGGCTCGATATCACTTGGTGGACAAAGAGCACGACAGGTAAGGATTTGGAGCCATTAGCCATATTTGAACAACCCTAACACATATTCTTGTAAACTGTGAAGAAGACCCCCCGATGATAATCTGATGTTGCTGTTTCAGTGCCGAGGGCAGCCACACATCAGGCCAGAGCAACGGGCGTGACCAACAGGCCTTGGCCAAGGCCGTTCAGATCCACCAGGACACCCTGCGCACCATGTACTTTGCCTGAGAGCACACAACCCGAGGCTGTGGTGGGTGAGACCCCACTGATGAAACACACTACCCCTCGCTGTCTCACTGTCAGCTGTAGATAGCATCACAGTGGTTTCACATCATGATCTCCCTACTTAACAGACCTGCCAGTCAACCATATGTCTACAATTGTACTTCAGCCCCAGACCCACCTGAACCAAGCCAGCTATTAGCCTGTAAGATGCAAAAGACTCCCTCTTTGTCGGGGGTTTGAGCTGGAAGAGGTTTTATTTACATGTTGTACATTAGTTTGTGTTTGTACTTGTTGTGGGGAAATATGTTGCAAAGTATGAAAGGAAAAGTTTGTACACTGATTGAAGAAATCCACCATTTCTAAACTAGTGGGCAGTATCATGATACATCGGGGATGATTTAAGATAAGAAGAAGCTGTTCACCCTCCTTCTCCTATTTCTATTGTTTGTTAGGGTCTCGGTGCTTGAATGGAGACAGATGAAATTGATCAGAAGATGAGGAGGCCTGTTCACTGTTTATATGCCTAAATAGTTGCTCCTCTGACAAACATTATTTATCAGCCAATCAAAGCAAAGTGCACTGAGCAGAATGGGTACTTCAATCAGGACAAAAGTACTTAATATATTTGGGGTTGGGTGCGATTTTCCACATTGGGCACTATGTGCTGCAAAGTGCCATTGAGACCATCGTTCTGTCGTCATTTCTGTGTGAAACTGTTAATCATTAGGCCCACATCTGCTGGGGTTTTCAGTATTTGTCCTTGATTGACACTGATGACCATTTTATGCCAAATCTGGTGACAGCTTACTAAATGAATTCTTTGCATCAGATTTGTCATCAACCCTTAAACAGACACTTAGTTTATTCTAGATGAGAGCTTTTAGTGTTCAAACGGAGGTCAAAGAACAGCCCATTTTCTCCAACTCTGCCTCTCCTGTTAGTCTGAACTGAAAGAGTTGCACCAGTAATCCCATGCAGAGAAACAGTGTATTGGGACTGGTTCCCAACAAGGACACCTTTCAAATGTACTCTGAGCCGTGTTGATGAAAGACACATGATGTACAACTCAGCATAGAGGGGGAACTTGATGAAATTTTCCCCCCCCTTAGGTTTTACTAGTCTAATTTAATTTCAATCATTTTTTTTTTTTTTGTAATGAATATGCATGTAGCTGACTCATGTTTTAGACATTTAGGCATTTGTGATACTGGTTTTATTTCTTCCTTTATACACATTAACCCTTCTTCTATGTTTTCATGTATATAGCAGCAGCAGGAGAGTGTTTTCTGCAGCGTCTTTGTCAGAGCGGGAAATTTGTGTGGCATCTCGATATATATCCAGGCATTCGGTACAGCGGAGTGAGAGCTGCAGCATTTTAGAGTTTGACTGATCGAAATTCCCTTAACAACAAAAAAAAAAATCTAGTGTTTGCTCCTGGGATTGGGAGCAGTCGCCGCACAAAAGCTTGAGTTTTATGCAAATGACTTTTTGTGAGTCTTTATACTATATAGTAATGTTGGTAATGAGGTATATTTTGAATAAGCTTTCAGTGGAAGCTGCTGAAATATTACAGAGATTTTTTTTAAACGACCGGCCCACATGTAGTCTAAATTAACACTGTCTATTTGTATACAGATTTTAAGTGCAAATATTCTCTTGCCTTCTAAGACTGTTACGGTCTTACTAATAATTCTAGACATTTCCTGACATCCCACCTGAGTTTTACTACTAAGTTAAGCTGGCGAATGTTCTCATAGTCTTGATTGGAGGGCAAGTAGTCTACATTTTCTAACTATGCATAATTTTTAACCAAGAGATTTAGCGGTGGGGTATCTCACATGAATTTGGGTCATTTCTAGAGCTAGATAATCAGGGCTTTTATTGTTTTTATTTTTTAGCATGTTGCATTTAGTAGCGTTTCTTAGTGCTTAGCAGCGTCTTCATGCCTTTCTAACGGGGATGAAGTATTTATGTGGTCATTTGTAAAAAACATTGTAGATTTTATAGCCTGAAAAATTGGGTGTATCCTTTGTAAACACACAATCTTTTCTTAGCCAAACAAGATTACAAACTTTTACATGATTAATATTCAGAAGAAAAAAAAGACATAAAAGCACAAAAAGGACATCTTGATTCTAGGTGCTAGAAGTTTTCACTGTAAAAACCACCTTAATTCCTCACTGGACTGGTCAACAAGGCTTTTTACTCGTACGTTTTAAAAAAGATGCTTCATCTCGAGGATCTTTGCTCTCCCTTCGACGACCTCTCTGTGTCACCCTTTTTACTCGTTTCCTGTAAAGCAACTAGAAATCCGACTGACTGTGTTTGTGGGGCATTCTGAAAAAAAAAAAATCACGTACTTGATATTTACTGTTATGATGTCAATATTGTTCTTATCGGTGCTGGTCTCACAACATGTAAATTTGGATGCACTTTTGATAGCAGAACGGCGGCGCCTCTTTCTACAGACGCGCGTTCCTCAATCGAAGCAGGAGGCTCGGCCATATAACTGCGTGACACTGGTGTAATTGTATGGAAATGGCCGTGTGTTCTACCTCTTGTTACCTGTATAAGTGTTATGGTAACATCACACTGCAGGCCATTTCTGTATAATTACCCCTGCTATCTATCTATCTATCTAATTGGCGTTGTTTGAGTCTTGCATTGACAGTGGAGGTTTAAAAACGCTTTGTGTGCATGATTTGTGAACGCGCTTTCTCAGTTTATGTTGTTGTGATTTTCTTTTTCTTCATAGTTTTACTCAAACTGATAAGAGAGAATGTGTTTTTTCCTTTTTAGTGGTTTTGAGCTGTACGACCAAATTCTTGAAGTGTGTTTTGTATTCACACGCAGCTTCTCTCTTTCTTTCTTTCTTTCTTTTTATTCTATGCACCAGTGAAATGACACGCCTAAAAAACAAAAAAAGTATAATTAAAAGCCTGATTTCCCGCCTCAGCCCACTGCAGGTGTTAACAAAGCATATCCTTGATTTGGAGAAAGTGTAGAATATACCCAAGTTGCACTGTTAGTCAGACTGTTAAACTATACAAAGCGAATAAGTCACATTGAAATCCACGTGGAAAGATATTTGTAAGCAGGCATTTGATCAGTTGCTCTTCAACGCAGGACATGTTTTGTCATCTTTCACGCGAGAACGAATGTCGACTGGATCAGGATGAAGCTGCAACGATCAGTCGATTAATCAATCGAAAAAGAAAATTCATCACTATTTTGATAGTTGAATAATCGTTATAGTCTTCTTTGTTTTGTGCTGGTTCCAGCTTCATGAAAATGAGGATTTTTATGCTTTTCTTTGTCATTTATGATGGTAAATGAAGAGTCGTTGGGTTTTGGACTGTTGGTTGGACAAAAGAAACCATTTGGAGGCGTCGCTTCGGGATCTGAGTTGTGTTGAACTTTTCACGGGTTGTTTTTCTTAAATTTCTTTGAACTAAAGATTAATTGTGACAATACTCCAGCAAATTATTCATCATGAAAGTAACTGTTAGTTTCAGCTCTTACTGTGGAGACTGATGTCAGGTGGAGCCCTGTTGTCGACTCTGTGTTTGGACATGTAGATGTCCTCAGGGAATAATAGAAAGTGGGAGAGTGAGCGGCGACCTACATTCAGAACCTCACGGTGTCTTTTTAGGAGGTGGCTTTGTACATGTTGTTCCTGCTTCTTTGTTATTTACATTACCTTTACCAGCACCTTTAAAATAGCAGATCATGACGGCATTGCTTTTCCTTGAGGTTAAAAACATTTGACAATGTTGTTTTTGCACTAAACAAGACTGGAGATCTGTAGCTGTTGCAGCATTCGGACTATTTTTCAGGTGGCAGCCTCTCTTTTTCTTTTAGACTTAAAAAGGAACAGTTGGTTTTGGTGGCTTTTCAGAATACACTTGCCAGTCAGATCTCCACACCTGCTGATCAGGAGAGATTCTACCAAGCCGACCAGCATCCAGCATGTCATCTTTCGGATATATCCCAATGCCTTTTAAATGTTAATGAACGAGTGAAACTTGTAGTCACGTGGATGGGTTGCCTTTGTACAGTGTTATGGGAGAAAGGTGCTTTATGCAAAATGAACTGACAGGTGTTGGAAAAAGAGCCGGTGAGCTCTGGACAGTCCTGCAGCTCACCTGGATGCCAAAGGGCTGCGCAGGGGAGGAAGTGTGACACAGACTGCAATGTGCATAGAATAAACACAGTTTCTAAGGCCTCTCTACACAGCCAGAGACGATACATATCAAGATCAGGAAGGGGCTTTTTTCTGTTTAACATGAAAATGATAAATCAAGAATGTGTATGGAAACACCAGCCTGGATGAATGTGGCACTGCTTTACAAGTTTTCTGGCAGATTGGCCGCCTCAGTTTGGCTGTTGTTTTCTCGAGGTTGTGGTTTGTAAATTTAAACGGCATATCATAAGCTAATTTTATCGAGGAGTTCATTTTATTTTCATGATACCAGGTTATTTTACTTCTGTAAGTATGTGGGGTTTTTAGGGTTTGAAGAGGTTGAGATTAAATTCCTCTCTGCCTGTTTACTTATTTGCTTTCGAATGGTTTTGGAATAAAGTAGATGAAATCCTTCCAAACCATTTCCGTGTGTATAGTAACGCCTCTCCTGTCTGCCTCTCATCCGTCTCTTGTAGAGAAACTATTGCTGATATAAAGAAACCTCTTGTAGAGTAGAACCTATTTTCCTAACTCCAAATAATAACAATGAATGTACTTAGAGCCTGTGTGGTTTGTAATATTGTATAGGCTATCCATCCAGTACATTTATACTCATGTTTGCTTCTCTTGTACAGCCTTTTCTATTATTTTTGATGTTTCATTTCTCCTATTTATAGGCTTTAATAATTGCAGAAAGTATTACGTTTCCTTCTTTAATATTTCCTTGATTTAGATGTCGCCTATTTCACCGCTGATATCATTAATCTTTTCGCCGATTAACACGAGATAAACGAGTCTACAGTGGCGATGTTGGCTACTGTAGTTGTAGGAGGTAAAACGTTCACACTGGTGCAAAGAGTAGTCATCTTTTCTGTTCCGGCGTCATGCTTGTGTGAGGTGCTGTGACATAAAAGCTGTGTGTGTGCGCGTGTGTGTGTGTGTAAATATATGCTGGTTGCTTTGGTGTGTGATCTTGTTTGCTGTTAGATTTTTGGCTTCTGCTTAAGCCCTCGGCCTGATATTCCTGTTCTTTTTCAGAGTTGTCCTTAAAAATCCTTTAAAAATCCTCTCCAAGTTCGGCTCATTAACCCTTTCAGCGCAGCGCCACTTCAGAGCAAAGAAACTAAGGTGTTTGTCGGCGCGTCGCTTGTGTTCCTTTGTGATTGTATTACTACACAGCTGTCTTTCCAGATTTTGAAAAAGTACCGTTTATGATTTACATGGCACTCAGCCGGCTACAGCTACATCATTTTCCTGTTCCTATTCGTAGATTTTCTGAAGCATCACTTTGTCTTTGACAGTCAGTCTTTTATCTCATGTCCCAATCACCTGTAGCCACGTGACACCGGTGTGTGTCCACAAGGTATCTACGTTTCAAAGTTTGCCTATATTAGGGTTTTTAGCTACAAGTCTGGATTATTTAGTGGAAATCAAATGAGGTACTGGCAGACCTGAAAAAACCCAAACGTCCACTGGAAGTCCGTCAGCAGCCATATTTCCACTGTTTAGAGTTGTTTTGGAGACATTTTTAGATTCACTTATACACAAACTATTCACTTATACAGTAAAATAACTCAACAGTTACCTGATGGATTAGCACATCATGTTTTAAAAACAGTCACGATACCCAGACAGTGATTGGTAATGATTTTTGGTGATCATTGGTCTTTTATCTTGTTCAGTCACTGGGTCAAAATTGTAATTTCGTTTTCCATTTCTTTGATTTTATGACCAAAAACCGGCAAAACTAAGCTAACCATTCCCATCAACCAGAGCTGTACTGTGGTTTAGTTCTAATCAACCAATGTTAGGTTGTCGTACCATTTCAAATTAAACATTTAGACACAATATGTATAAAAAAAACTCTTATTATCCATTATTTTTATTTGTAATTAACAGCCTGCACACAGTGCTGGTACCCAAGACGTCAGTGACAACATAGAACACATTTGTAATAATGTTGATATCTCTGCAGCCTTGGGTAGAACATTTGATCGTGCATCAGTTTATTTATAGTTTAGGTACTTGCGATACTATCGAATGAGGGTATCGTATCATTTTAAACATGTGGTATCAAACGAGTTTTGATACCTTTGACAGCCTTCCTAGCATTCTAACAGAGGTAGTGACATTGTTAACATTAGCATGTTAGCATTGCTACTGTGACAATATTAGCATTCCGTTAGCTTCTCCTCAGAGTTCAGCCTCACAGAGCTGCTCATGACTGTAGACTCTCGTTCCTGTTTGACAAACATTAAAAACATGTGTGCAGCTCATTTATGAACAGTGTGGTAAAAAGTGCGGTTTTATCCTCATGTTGTATCCATCAGTTGTCAATTCTTGACAGTTTTCAGTAAATGTAGCCATTTATTTATGTGCAGTCACAACTGACTGTAACGCTGCAGAGACACGAGGTGCTAAGACAAAAATGGACCCAACGCGATATCAGAATGTAAAACGATCTCTGGCACGACGGAGCCGAGACAAAGACGTAGCTGCTTCCAGTGGACGTTCGGGACCGGGCTCGGGCCTGTAGTAAACCTGACCTGGACTGTGGAGAACTGTTACCAAGCTTCACCAAACGGAACCAATGCTATCCAGCTGATCTACATGCATCCAATCATGAAAAGGCTCATGTGGGTATTTTTGTATTTTCAAAGCGTTTCTAGTCTTCAGAATAACTTGGCTTTTTATTTACCAACTAAGAAAAAAAAACTACCTCAGAGCAGTGTCAGGTGCTAGCTAATATTAGCCCTAATTTATAATAATGGTAACAAAATCAAAACTCCTTGTGACCAAACCAATACAAGCCAATATCGTGTGAGAACACTGTTCTTTCCTTTAAACCTTAATAAATGGAAAACCAAGTAAATCACGTATGACTGGTTGGTTGCTTTAGTTGGGTACATGTTAGGGGACCAAATTTTTGTAATTGGGAGTCTCATTGTTTCACGTGAGTCCATTTTATTTTTTATTTTATTTTATTTTTTCAAAAGATGGTGACAAAAGCAAATCCAGCACAATCTAGGACTATACACAGTATATACGGTAATCATATATATCGTATATCGACGGAAAACGTGCCATCATACACTTTGACAATGTTTTAATATTCCAGTAAAACGTTGGAGATATTGAGGAATGTTTGTAGTGGTGGTGAAGATTTGTTGGAAAGATGTATGTACAGCAATAACGTTGGTTTGTGGGCTGTGGAATCGCTGGTTATTTGTCTTTACGCCAATATTTCCTCGAGGTAGCGCTCGATTAACGTTTAGACTTTAATTTAGCAGGACGATACTTTGTCTCCGTGTTTGGAACCAGCTTTTCTCTTTCCGTTTTATCAGAATGTTAAAATTCTAAGGTTTCATACTGGATAGAGCCACTCCATGTGATCAAATGCCTACATTTCTCCCAATACTGCAATAAAAGTTCATTTTCCACTTCTATGATTAGCCGGACTTGATGCCGTTTCTGTCAAGGGTATAAGATTGTAGTCTTGCATGCAACAAATTACAAAGGGAATATACACATTTGAGCATACTTTCACAATGCATTCGAACATTGTAAACTTCAATGAGAGGTACATCTGAGGTTGTGTGGCGATTAACTAGTTTGTCGTGATGAAATGGAAAACATCCAGAGCGTTTTGTAGTCGTTTTATGTGTGCCTTTTGTCGGATGTCTCTCTTCTCTCTCTTTCCACCTGTCCCAACATTGGGTTTGTGAGTCCTTCTCTACATTTTTGACGGAATCTGCTGCGCCACATATAAAAGAAATTCCATTTTTAATGATCATGCAACCTTGAGTGTAGATGCTGCATAGAACGATCAGTATTTGTGTTTTGCACTTTCAAAGCAGTCTCAAAAAAAAAAAAACTTGACCGCCTGAGGTCGGGCAGAAAGTAAAAAGAAATAACTGACGAGGTATTTTATGCTATCAATAGGAATTATAAGGAATAATATGACTTTGAAGAGCTTTTCTAAAAAGGTTGATATATCTATATATATTCATGAAGTACCTCATAAGCCTGATATATGCTGCATTGACTTTTTTTTCTGTAGTGTACTTCATATTGTCCAATAAAATCTTTAATTTCCCCCTTTTTTTTGGGAGGTTTGAATGTCACACGCAGCTGTGCACAGGCCACAACTGGTAAATCTGATGGAGTTCTCTCGTAACGAAGGAGTATGTTACACCTCGTGGCCAAATGATAACGTGTCATTTATGCAATTTCTACGCAAATGTCATCAGAATCTTTCTCAGCTGTAGCCACATCATATAACCATGCTCTGTCTTTTTTTTTTTTTGGTCTTGTTTTGCATGTTCTCTGTGTCTGTGTAGCCAAAAAATATCGGGTTTAGTTGACGAAGAGTTGACGTGCACCGAGCGTCCTGCGAGGCTCCGCGGTGTCACACAGCTGTTGACTCAGGTATTGTCGTGAAAAGGGCTGTATCTGCTTAACTGTGTCCCCCCTGCTCCTCCTCCCCATACACCTTTGTCTTAAAATAGCCTTAGATCTACACGTGAGGTTCTTATTTGGCCTTAAGAGTTGAACAAATTATGCACTACAATTTCACAGACTTGACAGAGAGCTCGATTCCCGTTCAGACAATTTTTTTTTTCCTCCTTCTTTTTGTTGAAAGAGTTCGTGTCATTGCCATGTTATCTACCTCCTATGAATGTAGGGGCTGTCCTGGAGTTGTAGTAGACTGCAAAACCTTTTTTTTTCTGCTCATTTAAGAAAAACAGACAATCATCTGTAGATTCTTGAAAAGTATAAAAGATATTCCCTCATTCATTCATTCATACATAGAACTAATTCCAGGACACTCCAATTTTTCTTGATGTTTTTTTTCCCTCATTGGCCATTTTCATTTTATACATTGTGCTTTTTTTTCATTGTTAGCCATGATGGAGAAGCAAAGTGACCAAAGTCTCTTGGCAAAGGCCGCCCTGCACAGCCGTGTGAATTCAAACCTCCCGTCATTTGTGTCATTTTGAGCTCAGTTTTTGAGTTGTTGTTTTATTTTTATTTTTTATTTCCTCCTCTCTCTCTTCTCCCTTATTTAAACCACGACATGCCAAAACTGAATTTGCTGTCATTCCTGTTCTGGTGAGGGTCTTTATGTTGCGGATTTTAATTTGTTCACATCCACTGCTAAGCTCCTTGTTCTTGTTGTTGTAAAGTTGTAAGCTTTGATTTCTATTTTACATTTCCTTATTTTTGTTAACAAGTATGCTTACAGAACACAAGATATGCTGTAAAACCCTGTTAGGACATAATGTGAATACGTATCACTTAATATAGTTCACTCTTTGGCTTGACTGTAAGTTGCGTTAATTAATAAAAATGTTTAAAAAAGTGTTTCTGTTGTGATGTCTTCTGTTGAATCTTTGCTCTAACAATTTCTGCTGCTTTATACTTTCACTCCAGCACTTTGTGGAGGCAGATATTGTGCTTTTATGTAACAACTTCATTCTACGAATATATTTTATTATTTACACCTGATTTTCCTACTTTGACATCATATTGCAGTTTAACATTAAAACATGTCAGGAGCGACTCGACTGATCGATATGTGGCGGCTTTGAACGCATCGCTTCACTTTCAGAGTCTTCTGGCATAGATGAATATGATCGCACACCTTCCTTGCAATCAGTTTGAAAGAGATTAAAGGGTAAGTTCACCCTAACTACACATTTTCTCACCTCTAATGACTTCCAGCCGTTTGCAGAGTTCTACCAACCTTTGTTCTTTCTTCTGTCCTTCCTTTTTTATCTTCTTTCAACAATGTCTTTCCAAACAAAAATATTAAATTGCATTTTTAAAATACTTGTTTTGAAACCAATGTATAAAGTTGAAGACAAACGATTATAGTATTAATTCAACCCTTTGCCATTGCTTGATGCATTTATACATTTAACATTTATATCACAGAGTAAAAACCCGTCAGATTTAACATTTCTGAATTTCAAACTTTATTTGGAATATGATGAGGGCTTTGGCATACAGCAACACAGAAGATGAGGACCACAGGGAGGGAGTGGGTTTGTGCCACATTCACATATATAAAAGATCAACAAATTGGCTTCTGCAGACACAACGATGACGGTCAGTGACGATGACGGCGATGACAGACTGATAACGGGATAGTTGAAAACAAATCAAAGGATCACGTGCGACAGAAACACTACACTATAAATCACCACAACGATGGAAAACTAGTATAAGAACACAAACTACACAAAAAAAAGTTAACCAACAGTGTTTGATCATGAAAAAGAACATTATAAAATGTGTTTTTCTCGTACAGACTTCAGGATTTGTGCACAAACAGGCCTGTAAACATCTTCTGGTCCCGTGGAGGACGCTGACAGGAGACTTCAGGCCGGCAACATAAAAACACTAAGGATTTAATTTGTATTGACATGAACATAAACCAGCTACACAGGTTTCTCAAACATGGCAATGTTGTGCAACACTGACGGGTTTCTCGGACAATGACACTTCTCGTGGTCGTGGGATCACATGGAAGCTCGGACGGTGGTCATAAATCCTGGATGTCGACGTGGAAAGACTCGCACGAACACTTGAAATCAAAGGGAAACGACTAAGTGTAAGACGCCTACGACAATAAATTAATGCAAAAATATGGCCCAAGTAATGAGACCAGATTTTTTTGTTTCATTCTCACATTGAATAGAAAGATCTTTCATAAAAAGTTATAAAATAAATAAGCACTCTTTCCCTTTGAGTTTTGAGTAGTAAAAAAGTTGCAGGGCGTGCCGGCCTGAAGAGGAGCGAGCCGTCAGAGAGGGATTTATTCATTTTTTTATTACTCAGGATTTCTGCTCTCTTCTCCTCTTCTTCGGCCTTTGTGGTCAGAAACACACACACGCTCACACACACATGCTGGTTGGGTCAGTGTGACCCGCTCAGAGTGGTCCGCTGGTCCTCAGTACACCCAGTTCACCGGGACCCACTGGGGTTCACTGCACAGTTTGTCCACGGCCGCCTGTAACGTCTCAAAGGCCTTGTCCAGGTTGTCGTTGACGATGGTCAGGTCGAAGTAGTGGCTGTACGCCCGCTGGATCCGAGCGCTCTCATCCACCGTCTTCCTCAGGTCCACATCCTGCCGACACACAGAGGAAAGGCAAGTTGGTGGAAATGTTTACGAGCTGTAGCTGTAGACACCATAAGCATGTGTGCTGATGATGTGCACTGCAGTGGTTGACTTACCGTGAGCTGCTTGGCGGTGATGCCTGCGTCCACCACAGCTTTGTGCATGCCTTTAAGAGTCTCAAAATCAGGCGCTGCAATGAACACCACGTAAGGCATGAACTCTGCAGTCTTCAGTACCTTCAGAGCCTGAGGAGACACACAGCAGGTGACGTTAACCTCTGCCACACTTTGAGATGAGTGACATGTCTTTGACCTTTGACCTCGCCTCACCTGTGGGTTGACATCCAGGATGCAGGTGCGTCCGGTGTCCACCACCTCGTGGATGGACTCGATCTTGGTGCCGTACAGGTTGCCGTCGTACTCGCCGTGCTCCAGGAAGCGGCCGGCCTTCACGTCCACCTCCATCTCCGTCCTTGAGGTGAAGTGGTAGGAGTTGCCGATCAGCTCGTCGTCTCGGGGCCGCCGTGAAGTGTCTGAACAAAACGCTCAGTAAAAACTTTGCATTACAGCATGACAGAGTTTAGAAATACTAAAATAATAGAAAGAGGCGTGTCATACATGGGATAGTGGTGCCAAAGCGTGTGGGATGGAGCACCATCAGCCGGTTCTTCAGGCTGCGTCGGCCCACACCCTGAGCACCAATCAGAACCAGCGTCTTTCTCTGGAATGGAGGCACCTTTGCCACTTCCTCATAGATCTGCAGCTCATGTCTGTCAAACTCTGTTTAAAGGACGGCACCATTAGTGACCAATCAAAGATGTGAGATAGGAGCCAACAGCGTGAACAGTCTTCTCACCTGCATTCTTGGCTGTCAGGTACATCATCTTCTTCTTCTTCTTTCCAGCTATGGTTCCACAAAGGATCCCTACAAAACAAGACCACATGTGTGCAGATGTGTTCATGTGTTATTACAACACTTGGCCAGAAGAGGGCAGGCACGGATCACTTTTCTAAGCGTGAGCCACATCGCTTGCCTTCTAGCTGTAAATCAGTTTTGTGGTTAAAGCAATTGAAAAGTGACAGGAGTCGGGCAGGAAACCAGTTTACAGACTGAAGACCGATCCAGCTTTTAAACATTCATACTGATGGAGAGAAACAGCGAGTTGTCAGATGTTTTAGCTGTAACTGAAGCACGAGTCACAGTGTTTACTCAGAGATCAGCTGAGAAACACACACACACACACAAAACATACCTGACCCATCAAAGTCCCGAGGGACAAAAGCTTTCCTCTTCTCCTCCAAGAACTGACTGGGGATCAGTCCCGTGGCTCCACCGACCACATGACAGGCCTAGCACAGATCACAGATCAGCACGGTCCAGTCCGGAAATCTCATGTCATTTTAAGGAAATGCCTGGATGAAGGCTCACCTGCCACCAGTTGGGATCCTCCCTGTTGACAATCTGAAGGATGTCACCTCTGTTGAAGGCCATCCCCGCCTCTCGACACGGGATCAGGTTGTCGTTGGCGGGGTTGTAGTCGAAGTACGGCCGCACGTACACCTGTGACAGACACATGCACAGCTCTGAGTCTCTGCAGGAATGAATCCAACTCATGTGGGGGTTTGTCTCCATGGGAAAATGTGTCTCCATTACAATAAAAGGAAGCACATGCTGTCTCACACAGCAACGTTGGCTCATTCACACCCGTTACGTCCTGCGTCCAACTCTGCACCCAACACAGCTGTTCCCGCTGCGCCAAACAGTGGAGCAGCGGAGGCTTTTGCCAGGAAGGGTAAGAGCTCTGGCCAGTGTATTAGATTAAACACGCCGCCAGAGGAAGCAATAAAACAAGCCAGTAAAACACACTGCGCAGCTCGCCCTGAGTCACAGAGCAGGATGTGATTCTGCATTATGTCTCATTCGCTTTTACGGCTCTTCATTCAACTGAGGCCTTTTAAGCGCTTACCATTTCTATCTATTTACTCAGGATGCACAATATCTTCAGGACTTTTTGTTTTTGAATCGGGAGCCATAGCTGCTCGAGAATGATCTGCTGCACGCAGGAGGGAAAATATCTAAAGATATCATAAACTACTGTACTTTCCATGTGAGAGAGAGCGTGAGATTACAGGAAGCGTGTGTTAGGAGTGTGTGCAGGAAGCAGAAACAGCTAGTGTGACCTAGATAGTATGTGGAGTGTTATTAATAGGGCTCCCAGGGTTGACATTCCTGCGCAGGGGATTGTGGGAGGGCTGCAGGAGGGATCACCAGCCCTGCACCGCTGCCCAACATCTGCCGCTCATTACATAAGTGTGCCGCTTGTGTTTACATTAGCATCCTCTCTGACGTGCTCACCTGTGGAGGTGCCGGAGCGTCTCGGTAGCTCGGGAGGATTTTCAGCGTGATCCCGCCGCTGCAGTCTTTCAGCATCTCCTGGAGCTCAGTGGGGTTGTTGCCCACGTCCTTCCCGTTCACTTCCTTTATGATGTCACCCACGTGGAGCAGACCCTGCCTGTCAATCATGCCGCCGTGGAGGATTCGAGCAATGACAAGGTCGTCTTTCTCCACGCGAAATGTCACGCCCTGAGGGGAGGGAGAGAGCAGGGTGATGCTTATCCTCACACACACACACACACACACACACACACACACACACACACACACACCCTGTTTCACTCACCTTCACCTACAATTCCTCTATCTGACATCTACACACACAGACAGGTGACCAAAACTACCAGGAGGATACAGGGGGACCTCTTTCTCCAGCTTTTGTCCTTCAGACACCCTTAAAAATAACTTAACATCTCCTCCAGCACACACACACACACACACACACACACACACACACACTCTCTCTCTGCTCACCAGTGGCTCTCCGGCCTTCTTTCGGATGCCAATCATGCGCACAGCATCAGCCTGCATCAGAGCGCTGTTCACCGCCGCATCATTGGTCGTCTCAGTTGGGGGCGGGACTTCGTAGCACTTGGAGGCCACCATGTCGTGGGCCTCTAAGAGAGACTGAGAGAAAGAGAGGAGGACAGCATGAGAGAGAGAGTGATGATTAAAGCAGTTAGTCAGTAGTTTCCACTTGGTGTCGTACGACCAGCAGCTTGTGGTGCTTATGAAAGACGCCACATGACTTCAGTCAGTTTCGTGACCTAAAGACTCGACTTCTGTTACACTATGTTTAAGCATTTAGTTTCATCCTGTAATTGCCACTTGAGGTCACATTGAGCAGAAGCAACATAGTCTCACCTGTAAATAACGATGACAAAAAGGTGGATGACTAATGTGGAGGGTCAAAGTGCAAGAGTGTTTATTATCAAAGCAATTCTATGTAACTTCTGAAAAGGAGGAAAAGCTAATCATTTCTCCAAATAAAAAGCTAATACGCAATTAAACGCCTTTGTTCATTTGAATACACTCAGTGGTTTTGCTGTTGCAGCCTCACTTCTTCTAGTATGATAAGTTGCTTGCGGCGGCTTATTTAAGCAAATATTAGCTAACTTTAGAGATGTAAGTGTGTGAGAAACAGTTCTTCAGTCAGTCTGCTGATGTTAAAACCCTTCTTATGCTACCATTATGCTATGTTTTAGCATTTAGCACCGGGGCTACAGGGTGTGAGTAAAAATCACCAGGTAACCAGTGTAAAAGTTAATCAGGAGCAGTTTTAACATTCAGCAGAAGCTTGTAGTCTCACTGTTAATGATGTAAACCAAACGGCACCTTGCTGTTTAGATGGTTGATGTTTTGGGTAGAAAATGTGGACAGATGGTGAAATTGTAGAACAGAATAAATGTTTCATTTGTGACGCTGCAGCATCTGTTGCTGTTTGTTTAAACCGTCTTCTGGGTTTTACTTCCTGAAGCATTCAAATATAAAATGTGACCACCGAGCTGTGTAAACTCTCAGCTACAGAGTCCTGCGTGCGTCTAAATTCTCCCCCGAAACAAATCATCTAATGGATCAAATCCCAGAAACGGACCATCAGAAAAATCTAATCAATTAATTCTCAGTTCACTGAATATCCATCCACCACAATTCATCAAAGCAAGTGTTTTTGGAGACACACTACTTTTTAAATGTCTCCAAAGCAATTAGATCAATACGTGAAGTTTATAAAAACTTACACACTGAATATGTGATGTAATATCTGTCCCCTCGTTCCCTCTCTTTCCTCCCAGCTCGTCTCTCTGCCTCTGTCTCTCTGTCGCTCTGTCGCTCAGTAGGTCAGAAGGGTCTTATCCTTCAGCTTACAGCATGAAGGGCTCTGATTGGTGCAGAGACTTGGCTGGAGCTCAGAAGTCTAACTCCTATTGGTCTAGCCTGTGTAAAGCCTCTGGTATGTCCGAGGATAAAAGGTTAATGTTCTACTGATGCATGAGGCCGGGATCCAAAACATCAGCTCCGTCTGTGCTACTGTAACTACGGTCAAAGTGTCACAAATCTGGGCTGAATGTTCACTGCGCTATAAACATTTGAATGAGAAAAATATCAACACTAATCTCTCGCATACGTACAGTTACAGTTACATATTATAGTACTCTGGCCAAAGGTTGAATTACGGTCAGCAATGAGCAGTAAAACTTATCTGCCAAGTCAATCAGACTGCGTTTGTTTGCGTCATTCTTCTTGGTGTTGAAAGAAGAATATTTGGTCAAATTTGGTTTAAAAGAGCATCAGTTTCATCTGAATGTTATCCAAAAATGATTTGAAACTCAATCCACGAGCAGGAACATTTCATCCTCGCTCTGCTCACCTGGAAGTGTGGCTCCTTCAGGATCCTGGACAGTTCGGCCGCGCTGTCGTCTTTAACCTTGAGACCGCTGATGTCGCCCAGGATCTCCGTCACCAGCTCCACGTTGTTGTCCTGCACCGCCTCCAGCTTCACTTCCTCCAGCTGTTCTTGAGCCTGGGGCGAGACGGAGACGCTCAGAAAGGGCAGATATTTTTTCCTCTCTCTCATAAATCTGTGCATTGTGTGTGCATTTATTCGGGCGTGTGGATTAAAGAATGAAACTGACATTTACTGTGGGGTTATTTTGCTCTATAAACGAGCTGTCAGCCTCATGTTACAATCTTAAAAGTCGAGCATTTGTTTATGTTCAGGCGACTGTCATCTTTTCAGGTTCCAGCCCTGTGAGGAGCGGTGAAATGTCAGAGAATGACAACAGCCTGTGTCACAGGAGCTCCAGCTGTCCTCCGAGTCAACTCGCTGCACACTACAGTTGAAGTTGTGTGCAGAGGCATCGCCATACATGCAGTGTCAGTAAAGATGCATCACTTGGCTGACAGTGTGCGTTTGTGCAGTTCCTCTGTGTGCAGATGCACTGTCGCTCTGTTAGTCAAAGCCTTACTGTATTTCAGCATGCAAAGGGCTCAGGGGCCTCGGCAGCGGCCGGAGGTTAGTCTGCTCGCTGCTGCTCACGTCGAGACATGTGTGTGTGCTACCTTAGCCAGGGTGCGTACAGTGGGGCTTTCCATGATGCCGCGCAGGAAGAGCAGGTCGATGTCCTTCGCGCCCGCGGAGGTGGGAAGGTCACCCACATTATCTACCACCTGCTGCATGGCTGGATGGACGAGGCAAGGCGAGAGACGAAGATGCAGACACAGACAAAAAGAAGGAGAAAGATAAGAAGAGTTATCTGGGCGTGAAAGTCAAACGAAGCCTGAACACACACACACACACACACACACACACACACACACACACACACACACACACACACACACACACACACACACGACAGCTTTAAAGATAGTGCATCAGCTGAGGGGGTGAGCAGTGAACACTGAAGGTCAGAGGAGCTCAGTTATTAGAAAACTCGGCCAAAATGCTTCAAAATAAGTGACACATTTATTTTCTTTAAATATTATAAAAGGCTTTGATCGTCCTTCCTTTGGTCCAGTCACTCTTTTGTGCTCTGGTGGGTTCAGAATAAGAACAAGGACACACATGTTCAGCCTCCTGCTTTGACCGCCGATGTATATTTATGTACTTATAACTGATGAGTTTTGTATTCTGCACACAAACAGAGACAGGGAGCGGCTCGGACTGATAGCTAACGCGCTAATACCAGGGTCTCAAAGCCCGTTTAAGCCCATCTAAGACACTTAAAGCCCTGTGAACTTGTGTGTGTGCGAGGGAATGTTTCTCTATGTCATTATACACTTGCGTAGGTGGTAAATATGTCCAGTCAGCACTTCAGTTGAAGTCACTCCATGATTTATCGTCATTTTGCTCCTCCAGCCTGTCATCAACTTTAAACGTGCCTCTCTCATCTCGTAAAGTCAAGTCACACTTTAATCTCAGGCACTAAATTGCTGCCTTGTCATGACATCCTGCATTTGTTTGGGTCATGTAGTGTTTTATACTTGTACTCTTTAAATATTAATAAACTTGACATGTGATAAATCTACATGATATATGCCGTTCAGATATTCAGCATGTGGAAGATTCAACATTTCACGTGCAATACGTCACATTCAACAGCATTTTACATGATAATCTGATGGTACATCTGGTGTGTGGACATGTGCTGCTGCATGCGAGTATATGAAGTTACTTCTTTTGTACTGCTGGGCAGTATGAATGCATTTTTGTATTTTATTTTACTGTGTCTGGTTTGCAGCACAAAAAGCTGTCGCATCAGTAAAACTACAGTTTGACTGTCACTTTTTTATCATCCATCCATCCATCATTCATCATGCATACAGAAAATCACAGCTGCATGATTAAGAAGGAAGCAAAGGGAGAAAATACAATTTATCTCACAATGATGGCGAGAAGATCTCACTGTGCCTTGATAACAGAGAACAGACAGACTGCATAAACAGCAGGCTCCATGCAAAAACACACCTTAAATATTTATGATCCTCTTAAAGCAGGACTACGGGTGGAGGGAGGTTAGAAACTGCACTGCATATGATTAAATCTGTTTATCTATAAAACAATATATTTACTGCATGACGACACAGAGACACAATCTAGAAGTCAATTCGGATGTGGACAAGAAATTCAGCTTCCTCTGGGGACGCCACACCATGTTTCACAAGCTGTGGTAAACAAAAAAGTCTCAGAGCAGAGCTGTGATTGTATAAACACACACACACACACACACACACACACACACACACACACACACACACACACACACACACACACACACACACACACACACACTACCAGCTTGATTGCTCTGCACTCACACTGACAATCAGCTTCGGTTCAACCTCCTGAAATTTGGAGAATAATTGATTTTTTCCAATTCACTGAACTTTGCTGCCCTGTTTTTGTGAAAGTCAGACAAAGAACACGCACGACAGAGACTTTCACTCAGCGACAAACCCTGACCTCACTGACATGATCGAATAAATCTGACCAGAAAACCAGAGAAATACAGCCCTTTGAAAAAGTGAGTTTTCCGTGTTGACCTTTCCCCGGTCGCTCGGCTCGTTGTGTCACTGCGTCCTCGACCACAGGAATGTTTGCTCATCCCAGCCCGTCCAACGACCCCTCTGCCCTGCCACGTGTGCTCGTGTGGACATTACTCAACAACCAAAAGATGCTTTTCTATCCAGCGAGAGATTGGAGTTGAACCTAAGCCTCCCTCCCAAAGTCTCCTATAATCCTATGAAATATGGCGTGGAGATACAACCACCTACCAGTCTCTTGCTAAGCTTGGCCTGAAGAAGTTGTAAAAGCGAAGAGATTTCAGCACAGAATAGTTACAGTGGGTTGTTTTTTCCCCCCAGATGCTTCATTTATCTACATAATGAATTGTCCTGCTTACCTGCTTCTAATTCCTCCTCTGTGGCACTCTGTGGTTCGTCTGCAGTCTCCCTCACCATCTAACCCACGCCTCTGTATGTAAACCTTCCAGCGCTGTGTGCTTTGAATGCCAATGCAGAGCCTACCTGCTCAAGGAACCCTTCCTCCATTTCTAAAGGAATGCGACACGAATCCCACGAGATACAAACCTGGCAACCTGTCGTCTGTCATACGAGTTGTTATCACTTTGTTTTTAGCTCACAAGATGGAGATCAGAGGAGCACCTTGACTGACACAAAAAATCATTACCCTTAACAAAATAAATTCCAGGGAGTTGTTTTCAGCTGAGCGGGGAGGGAACTGAACAGCCCCGAGGAAAAACAAGCTCCTTTCACAACAAGCAGTTACATTGAGTCAGCAGCAACACCTAAACACTACCTGTCGCATGTGACAGTGTGTGAAGAAACACTCGTCAGGGAGCGGAGAGGTCTGTACAGTAAGAGATACATCGATAGATAACTGGGGTTCAGATATAGGTAACGTTACAATAAAAGTTATGAAGACAGTTCAATGGCTGTAAGTTGGAATAGTTAAAACTTTGAGATAAAGGCTGTGCAGTGGAAACAAGGCTAAAACTTTAAGATAAGAGCTGAACAGTCGAATAGTACGCTAAAACTTTAGGATAAAGGCTGAGCAGTGGAAACAACAGCTAAAACTTTAAGATAATGGCAAAAAAGTTGCGATATTGAGCAAAATCTTCAGGTTACCAGCTGAGGAAGGCGGAATTACCTTAAACTGAGTGGTTGAAATAGATAAAGTCGTGGATTAATTGCTGAAACGTCCTGCTTTCACCATCACTGAGAGTTAACAGTAGACCTACAATCTTAAATATCGACTGAATTGTATGAAAACATAATCATGTTTGAAATAACAACGTTGAATAACAGCTAGTTTAAATCAATCAGAAAGATCTGCCACCAGCCCACTCTGTACGAGTTACCTGACGACCATCCCTCCATCTCAGAAGAAGACTACAGCATCTCTGCGTTCATCTAAATATAAGTCACCCCACCGCTTCCTCCTCCTTTCCTCACCTCCAGACGCATCTGGCTCCTGGGGGGACTGCACCGCCGACGGCCCCTCCACGCCAGGCTGTCCCGGGGGCGTCATCTCCTCCGCCTCTTCCCGTACCCCATTGGGACAGGCGTCCTCCATAGCTGTGACCATCGCCAACCCTTCTTCTTCCTCCCTGCAGCCACAAGTATGCTAAGGCTAACCACTTGTAAACCACCAGTAGTTCTGCAACTATGTCTTCTGTCCTCCAATCGTCTTGTCTGGCACTGCTGACCCGCTAAACTCCCAAGAAACTGAGAGAGAGAGAGAGAGAGAGAGTAGAGAGGAGAAAGAGAGGGGATTGAGGACAGAATGAGAGAAGAGACACAAAGAGAGCGACAATAGAGTGGGATTAAGATCAGGGGATATTAAGAGACGAGGGAGGAAAGAGGAGCAGGGAGGAGGAGGAAATATGAGGGGGGAGATTTTAGGAATGGAAGAGGCCGATGTGAAGATAAGTTCAGAGAGACAAGCGTGAAAAGAGACAGAGAGAGGTAGAAAGCTGGATCGCATACACAGATGTGGACATGCGTTCAATGCTTGTCAGTCCCCTCCCTCCACTCTGCCTTTAATACCTTCCAAACCCCTTACCCCCCTCCCATCATAACACACACACACACACACACACACACACACACACACACACACACACACACATAATCCCACAATCCTCTCCTGCTGTTGAGGGCTTGCTTGAGTACCCCTCCTCTTGTTTCCCCAAACCCCACCCAAAGTCGAGTTGCCCCACTCGTCTAGACGGAGGTACACACACTCACGTACACACCACTTGAATGTGTCATTATGTAAGTAATCTTACATAACTAAGTGTTACTGAAGGGGCCCTGACCCCAAATTCCCATTCTTCAGTCTCTCATTCACCGTGCTCACGGTTCGGACTCCCCGCTGCAGCAACGTGCAGAAACTCTCAGCGTGTGCAGATTGTGCTCGTCCAGCTCCTTACAGCAGCATGTGTCGGAGCTTTTTCTCTCACTTCTACTTTTTCTTTGGTCTCCCTTTCTCCTTAAATTAATGTGCTCCTACCACCTTTCTTCTTGCTAAATTGGTAGATTTGAGGTGCTGACTGGATTACGCATATTTCTGGGCTGCAGTTTAAGCTGCTTCGTGCCTGAGCCTAAAGTCTTTGGGCAAATACTGAGTGCAGTACTTTCTTAGAAGGAACCCCATTTTTTATATATCAGTTTCCTCTCCCAGTGCCTCACTTTATCTGTGTCTCATTGGAAGTGAAAAATCACTACACATAGAATAAATGAATACGCTTAACATCAAGTTAGTGTTATGAGCAGCTCTGAGAGACTTTACTTTGACATGGCAGCTTCTAGCGGTCTGCTAATATTTATCACCTTAGTTTAGCACACAGGCATGCTAACATTTGTTCAGTGCAGCTGAAGCTGACAGGACTGATGATGGTTCTCGTCACCATAGTCAGTACGATCTATCTGCTGGGGACCATGAATGCTTATCCAATCTGTGTCAATTCCTCCAGTTGTTTCTGAGATATTTCACTGGATAAATGAGAAATTTGACCAGTTGGTGGCGCTAGATAAGAAGTCAGGGGATCATCAGATATATTAGGATTCATCCTCTGGGGACCATGATTATCTCTACAAATCTGTACCAACCCATCACAGTGATGATGAGCTATTTCACTAGATAAGAGAGACTTATGAGCTGCTGCTGGTGCCAGATAAAGTCAGAGGATCACCAGATTATCTTTGATTCATCCTCTGGGGACAATAAATCAATGCACACAATTCAGTGGCAATTTATCACATTGGTGTTGAGATATTTCTGTCTTAACCAAAGTGACCAAGAACCAACTCTGGCATCCTGAGAGCTGCAGTGTGTTGAAATATCAAGTTCAAGGCAGCTCACACCACTCAGTGTTTACATTCAGTTAGCACAGGCTCCTCCCCTTCTGCATCCATCAAGCCCCACCCACAGTGACACAGCTGTGCAAAGAGCAGATCTGTAGCCGGCTTTAATCCGCCCCGCCTCTCCCTCCACCCAGGTCCACCCTCCCCCAGCCCCAGGACAGGAGATTTTAATCCGGCCACGAAAGCACAGGATTACAGAATCTCTCCCTCCCTCGCTCAGCATGACCAGCGTTCAAACATCTCTGCACGGTGAACACGGTGAACGCGGTGACGCTGTCGGCTGGTGTACGCTAACCAAGCCTTCTTAAGACGCTCAAGTTTAAAGGGAGGCGATGTCATTACATCATTATGGTGTTAGAGTATATTCTGCTAGCTAATATGAAGATAAATAGCCGACAGAGCTGAAGACTGTCCACAGTTTGTTGATAACATGTGTGACTTTCCTCTAATTGTTCCTTTTCAGAAAGTAACGAGATGAGAGCTGGTTTCACACCCAGTCTGACTCAGCACATCAGCTGTGTGTGGAGAAACAAAGCTCAGTGCTTTGTTTAGGAGAAAACAAAGCATCATGGGAAGTCATCACGCACTTGACTTGGCAGACTGATGACCGGGCTCCAAGGCTATAATGAACTAAATAAAGCTGTGCTCTGTTTTATTAAAATAATTGATTTATCATTCATTAATAAGACAGTTTCTGTGTATGAACAGAGTATTTCATGAGTAAGAATGTTGTATCTTAGTGTAAGACAAACATTAGACATAAAGACACTGTCATATAGACAAATATTGATATTACTATTCAAGCATGAGGTGCTCAGAACAGATTCCCTTTCCACGTACCAGAGTCACGACGTCATGACCTCACAGGGCGGCGCTCAGCGTCACGTGAACTGAATTAATTACTAATTCCTGTTTTTTAAGGGTATTTTTTCTAAATCAGTCAATAAATGTTGTTATCTACGGAGTAGTTAAAACTATATGTACGTATGCTGCAACTTTATTATTTTTTTGGTTCAATTTTCACTTTTCTCTCGTCACTGTACTTATGCTGTGGTCAAGTTTAGGCACAAAAAACATTTGGTTAGGGTTAAAATGTCAGTTTTGGTCGCCGCAGGTTGGCAGCCTTCTCGTCTGTAACTCGACCACCATCTGCCATCCTTCCAATATAAAAGCCGGGTAATAAACATGTACTTTAAACGTGATATGACACGTTTTATAAAGGTGCTCATGGAGCCTTTGACAGGTACACAGCTGCACCAGTTGGTTTTGTGCAGAAATTTTAACTGCTCACATTTTATTCTGGTGACTGAGTTGTTTTTTTCTTCTTCAGTTACACAGTTATCATGATGTATCACAGATGACTGTATGCAATGACACCATCATTATCACAACGTAACGTAACAACATTGGCACGCAGGTGGTCGAGTGGTTAGAGCGCATGCCATAAACGCAGCTGACCCCGGTTCGATTCCAGCTGGAGGTCCTTAGCTGCATGTCACATCCCCCTCACTCTGTCTACTGCTTAATAAACTTGTCTATGCCAAAAAAAAATGTAACTTAACGTATTATGATGGTATCATGTTGTGAGTTCCCACCTTTAACTGTGCATATCATCAGCCATCGAAAGGATTCTTAGGCAGTAAATAAATACAGGATTTTAAGGTTTTTCTTTATATGAAGAGAGAATATTGTTAACCTTGTAATCCACATGGATTTAAACAATATCTGCTTCCTAACTTCCTAAAAGAGAAGTTTTTTAGAGCAGTGATTGGCACATCCTTGCTTCAAAGACTGGCAGTCCTCCCACTGAACTGATAAAATCCTGTCAGAAGACAGCTTCCTAAACGTCTCCGGGGTGTCAGAACTGCAGAACAGAGAGGGGGGAGGTGTGTTTACCTGTGCTAGTCGTGTAGCCCAACCCCGGTCCTACTGGCTGCTCATCAGTCCACTGTGAAGACCTGGAGAGAGAGAGAGAGGAAAACAGATGGGTCAAAGTGTGCGAGTCCTCCTGAGACATGAATATTCAGTCCTACCCTCAAACCAGTTCTCATCATTCCTCACACACACACACACACACTTGCTTCATTCAGTTATGTTCAGTCCCACACACACACTCCATAACTCCTTCTTTTTCCCCTTTGGATTATCTCTTTAATCTATCTATGTCAGCCCCGTCTTCTGCAAGATACACGAGTCTCGTCTGCAGACTGGGGCTGTTGTTGGCTCAGAGCGATGCACAGACTCATCCAGGACGATTCATTGTCCTCAGCTATTCAAGGTTTTTCCTGCATCATCAGCTGGCACGGTGCCGCCAACGTAGTAAATGGCCACGATTCTCTGAAAATAATGACAAAGCAGATTGCATTCATTTCCCCGAAAGACTCTTCTCTCACTTTCACTTGCAAACTCAAACAAACGCACACACACACACACACACACACACCGTCTATACAGTATGTGTAGCTGCACATTAGAGGGTCAGTGTTAGTAGCTGAGTTGCTTGTCAGTGATTTAACAATTGCAGTTTTGGTTTGTACGCACAAACAGATGCAGGAAGTGCTGCTGTGGGTAACTGTAGAGCCGAGACCAAATCTGCCACATCAATACCAACATCAGATGATTGAGGATATGTTGTTATCACTTTGTACGTTGGACAAAAAGTGACAAGAACTTGCAGTACGGAAATACAAACTAGGTCTGACGTGTCAACATGGCCAAGATTGACCTCCAGAGAGCACAGACCTGCTCAATATGTATCTGGTGTAGTTACTGTAGGTGGGTGGTGTCTAAAAGTGAGCGCAATTTAATGCAGATTCTAATAACAATGTGGATTTAAAAGAGAGAAGTAACACAGTAACACATAGGGACAGAAACCTGGAACTGCTGAGATAACGGGGCATTCAGAAAAGTACTAACGGTGATTCAAACGAGACAAACATCTCAAATCAAGCTCCACCTGCACAGTCACTCTGTAGCTTTTGACTTTATCACATGGTCTCTTTTGAAAAACACAGTCAGGCTCCACTTTAAATCCAGTTTATACAAAGTGTCAAAATCAATCTGCAGATCCAGTGTGTTGCTGAAGTCTGTGAGCAAAGATCGAAAGCTTCAAAACAACTATTCTGACCTTGACATGAGATTGTTTTGGTGATATTTCCAAGAGTGACTCGTCAAGTTCAACTTATCAGAACTAATTTTACTCGAGCACCGGTGTCTGCATTGACCACAGACCAGCGTTTCACTTCCTCTTCTTCTTTTCTGTCCACATTTATAATCACTGTGAATAGAGTGCAGACAGGACATGCTCTCCAGCAACGACCGCACTGTACCATGTTTAAAACATCATCTGTTTAGAAGAACCGCAACGTCAGACAGCGCTGAAACATTCATGCTTCTCTGAATAGCTGTTGTGAAATGAGCCATTGTGAAATGCAAGTAAGCAGAAAAACAGTGAAGGATGTGATTACAAATAACCAGAGCCTGCAATCACCCAAAAAACAATGGATTATTACTCCTCCACACTTCATTTCATTCAGCCTCCTTCCCTCTATGCTCCTCGTTCTCTTGCCCCGAGGAAAGGAAGGATAGTGTGCTGGCTGCAAAGATTATTTTATAAAAAATCACAGGTTCCACTTGCTCAAACAGTGATTAAAAGCATCTGCTAAATGCCCTAAAATACTTTGCCAGTGTATGAAGATCACCGTCCACATAACACTGGACCTAAAGCTCCTCTCGGGTCTGGGTCATGCTAACCCAGTCTCACCCGGAAACTATCAGTGAGTGCCAAACCATTTACAAGGCGATTACAACACCCAGAGGAAGTCTGCTCATCACTGGTTTGCCATTATCCCTTTTATGCTGTACTGGGATCTTTTCACACATCATGCCAGAGCTAATTGGTCCTTTATTGTGTGAAAGAAAGAGTGAGGAGAAAAGAGAGAGCGAGGGGTCGATTCATTACGCAACACAGATTACAATCAGGCTCATTGGAAGTGAAAGATATCCCTCGGAAGAATGTTAATGGAGGCAAAGCCGCCGAGGCAATTCCTCTGCAAATTATCCGCACCACAGAGCAGGAGCCGGGCCGGGCCAATCAAAAGGTCCGAGAGGAGAGGGAGGAGCAAACAGAGAAGGTGAAACTCAATGCGGAAGGAAAGTCAGGGAGGGTCTCGACTTGATTTGAGAGTATAAAATCTGGCAGAGGGAGTGGGAGAATTTCAGAGGAGTCAGAGAAGGCAGACCGAGGAATACATAACAGGCACATTAGGAGTCATGAGGGAGAGGAGAAGGAGAGAAGAACCCTTATAGATTAGATAGAGTTGTGGGAAAAGCCGCTCAGGTCTTTTGGGAGGATCAGAGGTGCAGAGGGAACAGATGAGAAAGTCTTGAGAGAGAATACCTTCGTAATCCGTCTCACTGTTTCTAGAAACTGCCAGGTTACTGAAGTTCCTCTTGTGAAAGTCGCACCGAATGATAATCTTTTTATATCTGAATGGGGAATAGATGATGCAGTTTATCTGTGCACTTACTTGCATGCAAGAGCTGGGTCATCTCAAGGACTGGGAACTGGGTTACAACACTAAATTAAATTCTCCACGGGCTAAGCCAATCTTTCTTTCATTGATTCAAACTCTGAGCACGCACTGGACTCAGGACTCCCCTGATGTCCTTCCATCAGCGTGGCTCTTCCCTCCTCTTGGGACGGAGGGAAAAATCACAGGAAGTGTGTCATTAGACATCCTGGCTGTCATTGGCTGCTGCGTGGCGAAGGACGAGCAAACAAAAGCCCTCCGAATGCCCCCTGGCTGCCTAGCACTCAGATGATGGACAGCTCATGGAAGAGGGATTACGGAGGGATCAGAGGGTTTGTTTTTGAACTAAACATCACTGCTGTCTCACACATGTAAACGTGTGCCTGTGTGTGTGTGTGTGTGTGTGCATGCATATGTGAAAAGCGCAGACCAACAGCGGCAGGCTGTGTGGTTTAAGTCCACTTCTAGTCACGCTAGCAGAGAAACTCACTCCTCCGACTCATAACAAGCACATTTTGTGAATTTACAGTCTTTGGGTGGAGCCGGATGCTGCGAATCTCAGAGCCGTGAAGCACAAACACACACACAGAGTTGAGCCCATGAAGCAGAAACCATTCAATATGTATTTATATGTTTCATTCAGCTCCATTCTCTGCCCTCCTGTGCAGCACAGAGCCGGGGGCTCTCAGAGCAGAGCAGCCGTCACTCTACGTTCCTCTCAGTGACTTGAGAATCACAAAAGAGGCTGGTGAGCTCCGTCCTGCCCTCGAGTCCTCTCATTGGCTGACTCCAGGAGCAGCAGAGAGCAATTACGAAACTTTCCTGAGCGGTGTGCTGCAGCGCTCCTACTGTATGCCAACAGTGTGGTGGTGAGTGCTGGAGGGGAACAGCATCTTCAAGGAGGCAGTGTCTATTTGTGGGCATGCTTGTGTGTGTAATGACTGGCATGAATAACCAACCGCATCCTGTCCTGCCTCGCACCCATCACCCTCTGCCTCCAGAAAAACACTATGTAGGTCACCCAGCCACTCGATAAGAGGATTACACTGCTACCCCCAAGATCGCATCTTAGCAGATCAATATGTGCAGAATATTTACCATAAACATGCTTTTTTTAACACATTGGATCTCTGTCACTGCAGCTGTTGGTGCCACTGTTTACAAAGTTGATAAAATCAGCTCCAGTTCTCCAAATCTAGCACAAATGATGAGATTGCAGCTTTCAGCTGATTCATGCTGCTTACCTCTTCTCTCCACCTGACAGTGCAATCTAAAATTACCAATATTTAACAGAACGGCATCAATTGTTGCATCACTGCACTTTCCCCGCATCACCAAAAATGACATAATTTGCCTTCCCGTTGATGTTCCAGCTGTTGGGATGTCTGTGCTTTGCCACGCAGCTCAGGATGATATAATTACACGGCCGTCCAACGCTCGTCAAAACCCTTTGGCGCTGAACGTGCAGTGATCTCAATAATGAGCACCCCGTAAGTTAATTCAACCCACCACATGGCTGTGCCTGCTTCCTCTCAGTCTCTCTGCCTTCCCTGCCTCCTGTTACTGATCATAAGCATTAAGGGAAAGACGGGGAAGAGGTGGGGGAGGGTGAAGTGATGCAACAGCACTTAACATGACTGCAAAGTTTAAAAATGAGAAAACTGAGCTGTGTGATGTTGGATGGTGGAAATGGGATGAGAGCAGTGAGATAAGAAATAAGTCTCAGATGACTTTACCCAGCGCGTTGGCCTTTCTCTCTCTCATCTTCTCTTATTGCTGAAGATTGCAGAGAATTATAAATGACAGCAACTCATTTGAAACAGAGCTACAGCGTCACTGCTCCAGCGTGTGACCGACCACTTAGTTGCATTTTACGACCATTTTCGGGGACAGCGCTACTAAATCTTACAACTCTGAGCACATCTTCTTTTCTGTTTGTATTTTTGAAATCATCACTGTGTATCATGTAAAAGAGCAGAGGCAGAGATAATGTTTCTATCCGCGTGTGTGTTTGTGATCTTTCAGACTCAACTGCACACTTTGCTGCAATATGCAATGAATGGAAAAGGCCCAAACAACCACAAATAAACTACAGGGATACGTTAGTGCCTCGGGACAACCTCAGGTCGCCTGGAGGACAGCCGTGTGAGTTAGTTATCGCAGATTCACAGACAAAGAAGACGAGTGAAAGGATAACGGGCTTCACTTATCTGTCCTTCATGGTTGATGGTTACAGAGATGTGACGACCTCAGATTGCAAGGATGCGAGAACAAAAGGAAGAGATTCCGACTGATGTGTTCACATGACAACCTCGAAGAATCTCTCCTATTTTGTCGCCCAATCCGTCGTCATCAGTCTCAAGTTTTCTGTAATTTGAGTTATTATACATTGGGAACAAGCATATTTTATGCTGAAACCCTTCCAGACACTGACAGAAAACAGAAAAGAAACAGAGAGTGGACAGTGTAATAATAAGACCCAAACAGGATGTGATAACTTGTCTCCTGATGTAAATGTTCTAGGAGTGACAGCAACACTGCGTTATCTGACACACCAAACTTAAACACTTATTCAGGTGATGAAAGACAAACCGAGCTGTCTCGTGCTACATGGATAACTGTGTTGCCCCTTTTTAGACCCTGGAGACGGACAACAAATCAGGTGAATCTGCACTACAACAACAACAAGACGTTTGACTTGACGTGCCTTGAAGCAATTCTTGCACAAGTCCATTCCAGAGTAATGTTCCTGTGTGTGTAGATGAGTTGTTCAGTGTGTGTAGATGTTGACAGAGATGCAGTTTGCTCGTGACAGCTGTTGTTGGTTCAGTGATGTGTTTAACAGTCGGGAGGTGCAGCTCGGTGCAGGGTGGGGACGGCTGATTGTAGGTGTGTGGGTACGAAATAGTTGATGCATGTGTTGTTCAGAGCTGGAAGGTTTGAGTCACTCCAGTGTGTGTGTGTGTGTGTGTGTGTGTGTGTGTGTGTGTCTACCAGTTCCTCCTTTCTTTCTGTACTATCTCCCTGATAGCTGTGTATTAATAATGGAGGAGCAGAGTCTTCTGAGCGTTGGATTGGGCTGCTGGATGATTCACAGCTTTAGTTGCTCGTGCTGAACTTGGAATTCATGCTTGGTTACGGTAAAAAGGGACATAAACTCATTATTCCACCTACTTCAGCAGAACAATAAAGGTCATCCTGGACATCCCTTTTCCAGGGATTGCCGATTTACTGTAATACATTAAATCTGTCTGCGTCTCCTTCCCTTCCTCCTTTTGTTCTTCCTATCCAATCCAACAAATCTGATTAGGGCTTATTGTATAACTGAAAGGAGGAGAGAACGACTCATAACTTCTAGTTTACATGCAACAGGATCCCGACTACCCCTATCAGTGGCCTTGTGGCCCATATAACCTCTCCTAGGACGGATCCCCAATGATGTTGTGTGTCCATGGGCTTCCCCCATCACGTGCTAAACAGTTTGAACCCTTTGCCAAGTGACCCTGTGCTCCTCTGAGCGAGGAAGTCCCAAGATAAATTAAGAGCTGCACAGTCTGTTGTGAGATGTAAGTGGTTTAATGTTTCGATTTAGTGCTCACGTAAAGTGGATCTGACATCGCTTTAGTGCGTTATTATTGCTCGGTGCACTCATTCATCTCAGGAGGACGAAAAATAAAAATCAATAGGACTGTCTGGCTGCGCCTCCGCTCGGCCAGCCTGAGCCAAGCCACCGGGTCCTGTGCTCCGTTTTCCCTCAGCATCCCTTCAATACAAAGACAGCCCTGTTGATATTTGCTCTCAAAGTTTTTCCAGCCACCACAACACGAGAACATGTTCCACCTGGGCTGAGATGACCGTCTGTGGCATGATTTTGTAGTAGAAGCGCACCGTCTTTCCCGAGCCCTCCACCCTCCGCTGGTAGATGTTGCAGTGTGTCATTTCGGGACGGTGGCGCGTTAACCTCCTCCTCCTGTCCGCACTATGACCTGCAGCTCTCCCCTCATGTCCTCCCGGTCGTGGATCGACGCCACGGTTCTGACGCATGGCCACAGCCGTGCGCTGGGTCCGTGCGCTTGAACCGTGCGCCAGATCCGTGCCAAACGCCTGCGCCGCGCTGGCTGACCAGACCACTGTACATCCACACCGATCTAGCCACACGTGCGGCCATTTTTTGTTACCCATCCGAGCCATTGTGGCGTGCGCACACTTACGACTACAACCCATCGGCTGGGCTGTATCCTTCCTGGTGGTTTGCACGAGAAGAGAAAGGACGCGTCCGACTCCACAACAGACGCCCAACGCGACCTGATAGCAGCCTGATTAACGCCTGTTCTCAGAGCGCAGCGGGCTCTATAGGGGGCAAAGCTCCCTTCTGTCAAACTCTGCTGCACCTCAAACACGGCAAAGTGTCTTTGTCTCCGTCTGACTGCCAGCGGATGAATGAATTCAAACCCCTCACATCACAATCATGACCAGGAGCCGCGACTTACCTGAGAATCGTGCGTGTGAGTTCGCGGTAGTCCACCGACCGTCCCGGTTGGACATTCAGGCCCCCCTCAGCTGTCCGTCCTGGTCCCGCAGCAGACTACCAGAGAACACGACGCCAATCAAACGCACAAGCCCCGCCTCCTCTGCTGGCGTCATACGACATCGACCAATGGGAGCGGAGGTACGGCTCTCCCTCACTGAGTACATTGTAGCTTATAGTATTTTCTTCCATCATAATTCACACCCGTCCATTCATATAAACAGGCTCCAATGTTGGCTAATGATAGATGCGTCATGTGGGCCAGAGAAGATTCGGCTGAACTACAGGCTGTAATCTCATATATAAATATATCTATCTATCTATCTATCTATCCATATATATATATATATATATATATATATATATATATATATATATATATATATATATATATATATATATGTACTTGTTTGGACAACAAATACATGAATGCTACATGTAGCCGTGTTGATGCTAACACCAAAAGAGATTTTAATTTCAAAATGGCCGCTCACTTCCAGGTAAAGGTGATATTAAATGGTACATGCTAATGCTAGTATCCCACTAGCTACTTACTACTTAATGTGACGGTTAGCAGCAGCTGTGCTAATACAACCAATGTGACTTTCACATTTCACTGCTAACTGTTCATTTGCTTCCTGCATCAGTCTATGACGTCACACGTTCCACAGTGACCTCATTCAAAGAGACTATTCAGTTCTTGGTTCTCTGTCCGTCAGTGCAGCTGTTATTTCGCTTTTAACAGAAGTTCCAGTCTTTGGATGAGGTTCCACCTGCACAGGACCGCAGAGGACTCGCCTCTGGGTTGTCTCGGTTCCGTTGCAGATTGTGATCTGAGCTCTGTGGGCTCATTTCAGTGTCAGGTTGAATAACCTCATAAAGCTCCTGGAAATGTCATTTCTCCCTTCATTTAGTTTTGAGAGCAGCACTTATCCTAATGGCCACCAGAGAGCGCCATTAGCTGCCCAATTGGCAGCTTCAAATGTATGTTTTACTGACCATGTAAGTTACTGTACCGTTTATGATTATTACACCCGGTTTAAATGTCCTGTCACGTGCTGTTGCCCCATTATAACAGAGGCATAGAACATAAGAGAATAAGAGAATAAGCTTGAGATGTTGGGTGAAGTCCTGATGTGAGCTGGGAGGCAGGGTGTGGCAGAACAGGTCCATACTTGATCTCATCATGATGGGAAGAAAACATGTGATGGTGAATGTTCAGGACTGATGTTCTGAACAGTCTGACAGCTGGATGGATCATTTTAAATAACACAATGTCAGCTGTTTCCCTGATCAACACTCTGACTGTTTCAAATCAAATGTCACCCAAATACATTTCTTCAAACAATGAATTCTTTAATAGCACAATTATACAATACAATCAACATGCCCTCCCCCCACTTTACTTTCACAGATGAGAACTCTGAATAAACTATTTACATGTTATGGCACATACTATAAGCAGTTGTGGCTGTAGCTGATGGCTCAGGAGGAGGGTTGAGTATACGTGGCAGCGCTTAGAGGTAAGAGGGGACGAGGCAGGGTGGTGGTCCGGTGGAGGGGAGCAGGTCTATGGAGCGGTGGCTGTGTAGAGGCCAGAATGTCAGCGGCAGCGGAGCAGTGGTGAGGTGGGAGCCAGCACTGATGACAGCATCACCACAATGAAGGGTCATATCTGCTGAGAGAGAGAGGGGAGAGGTCACGACCACAGCAACGACACGGACATCTGACACTCAGGTTTACGGACGCACAAACCTCGACTGTGGAAGGGTGTCTGTGCTTTCCTTCAGCAGCAGCTCTGAGACCAGCGTGTCCAGAATCTCAGGACTGGACCTCTTTCCATACCTGAGACACACACAGAGGCAGACACACAGGCAATCAAGAAAAAGGGAGAAATTAAAGGGCTGAGCAACAACTTGGACCTGGTGGGTTTCAAATGGAAAAAACCCATCACAGAGAGAAAGAGAGACCCTGCTGAACTGAGCACGGGGGAAATAATCATCTGAAGCTACGACTCTGCATGTCCTCATGTCAAATGTCCAATTATGAGCTCAGTGAAATCTGAACACAGCCAGACCGAGACCCTGCTGGGGCAGACAGGAGTTGCTTCACAGGTGGTTCTATTTCCTTTTTCTGTCCGTCTGATGATAAGCCGTGCCGGGGCGCCTGTCACCCCGGGTGGCTAAACACCTGCAGTGGCATCCGAGCCCCTGACATTCAGAAGAAAGCTGAAAGCGGCGGGTGATTTGACACGGCACGCTGGCCAAGAAAGTCATTTGTGCTCAGGTTTTTTTGCCACAGGTGGTAAACGGGCAGCGGGTGTTCCCAGCTTTGTAGCGAGGTGTGAGAAGCTGCAGCCACAACTGGACTGACAGCTCCGACAGAAACAAGTTTGGATCCGCTTATTTATGGATCTGCTTCTGCTCTGTGTGTCTGATGTCAAACTGTTGTGCTTTATACTCAGATCACTATGTCAAGAACACAACAGTCAAAGCCAAATGTTGAGGGAAGTTTCCTAGAAAGCTAAATGTTGTAGAAGCACATCACATTAAAGGGGCAGTACGTCATTTTAAAGAGGAAATTCAAACTCCAAAATTCCGATTCAAATTCAACCTGAGGTAATCATACAAATTCAGATTATTTTTTTCCTAACCCTAAATAAATAAATAAACAAGCTCCTCTGAAAGAAGAATAAGGTCCCGGAACACTGTTTGAAACTAGAAAGGTGGCAGGGTCCGCCACATACAGACAAAGCAAAACAGTATGGAATTATGTTTCCCCTTTTTCACTTTATTTAGTCATTAAAAATTAAGAAAGTTTGTTTATTTAATTTGTTTCGGCATCAGGATGGAGGATCTTTTCTCATCTGATTAAAATTTCTTCCCCAAAACTACAAAGTGCTCCTTTAAAGGCAAACACCTGGTGTGGAACCTGTGAGCTTCCAGACATCCTAATGAAATAATTCATCAAAATTAAAATGACACAATATTTAAAGCTGTGGGAGAAAATATAGTGAAAAGAGTCATTTCAAGACAGAACAGATCCGATGAACTCCAGCTCTGTTCCTGCAGAGAGGTGTAATTAGTTGGTCCGCCTACCTCTGTCTTGTTATAAGGTTGATGTAGTGTCTCAGGGCTGAGTAGTACTTGGCCAGCTCCTCCGCCGGAGCGTCCTCCCCGGGGTTCTCCGGTTTCACCGGGTATCCCTCCGTCAGCGCGCCCAGACAGAGCAGCGCCCACAGCAGGAACCCCAGAGTCCCCAGCCAGCTCACCAAGTTAGGATGCATCTGAGCGAGCACAGGGAAAACAGTTAGACCAGACACACCACTGGACACTTTCAATCCCCCTTTTCCGTTTTTAAATGATGTGTTACTTCTTATGAACTGAGGCTGATCAGCTTCAAAGCTACTCTGGAGTAAATGTATAATTGGAACCTCATAGATTTCAAATTACCGAATTAAAACCTGCAGAAAAGCATCACAAGTCATGCTTTGCATTAGTTCAGTGTGGTTTCAAGTCAAGAGATCGATGTACTTACATTTCCCAGAGGATCAGGGGAGAATTGCGCGCTGTCCTGTGGCGTCTCTTCTGCTCTTCTGGGCACTTGGTGCGCGCTCGGTTTTTATATCTGTGCGCGCAAGAGGCGCTGCAGAACAACGCGTCAGAGCTGCTCCGCTCAACACAATCTGCCTTTCTTCATGTGCACGTCACTGCTGATGCTGTCATGTGCGTGTTTATGAAAAAAAAAATCAGTTTCCATTAATTCAATTTGTTTTAAAGACGTAAAATAACGTAACCTAAAAATAGAGTGAGGAATAAGCCTTGTGTCCAATGGCACCAAGAGAGGGATTAGAGACAAAGTGTTGTTTTTTAAGAATCCATTTGTTACAATCATGAGGATAATCAACAATATAAACACATGGATTATTGCAGTAATAACATTATAGAAAGTATTAAAAGTTCACAACAGAGTCACTGGAGAGCATCTGTATTCCCTCTAGACGTAACACTGAACTGAAGCCACCGTGGTGTTAATGTAAAGAACATGTGTCTCAAACACACAGACACACATGCAGTTGTGTGTAAATACACACACACACACACACACACACACAAAAACACACACACACACACACACTTTTAAACGGTTGCATTCAGACACGCGCTGTCAAACAGACCGACACACAGGTGCTGAGTGGGATGTTTTGGTGTTTGTGAGGCGTCTCTATGAGCAAGAAGGTGATGAATTATTTCACAATCAAGTAGATATTCTTCTGCATGATGAGATCAATAATGCCATCTGAAGTCACAAAAGAATGGCAGTCATGCAACACTGTGGGCGAACTTCAAATGAGTCTCGTACAGACAAGCTCCTCAGCAAAAGAAGCTCCTGTGACGACGCCTCGGGTGATCTGGAATAAAAAGATCTCTAACAGACTCCAGTGCACATGAGCCCTTTCTTGACTTGCTGTTTTAGTGAATCAGTCCACTGATTTCATTTTGCGCTTCACTCCATCATATGGAAGGAGAGGCTGGGACACTCAATGTGAACAAAAGGCCTAAATGTGAATATCGAGATGCGTCAGTCAAAGAAGAGCCCAATCTCCAAGAAACCCACTTAATAAGAAAACCCAAATAGCACTTCAAGTGAATCTGTATCCTAAGTGCTTCATTTGCCTCCCATTCATAATCCTTTTGTACACCAGCTCGCAGCCATATAATCTATCAAAATCAGTATTCTTAAGCAGTGCTGCCTTTTAAGATGCTGCGGAGGATGTGTTAAGGGCTTTTTGTGTAACACAGGATGCTGAGAGGGGAGACGAGGAGCGAGACGCCAGTGAGGCAGCGAGGAGCACAAAGTCATGACCGAATCATGAAGCTCACAGGCAGGAATCAGAACTTCTAGTCCTCTTCAGGGGAAGCACACACACACACACACACACACACACACACACACACACACACCTTTCTTAAGCTTGAGCCTACATGTGAATGTTGAAGTGTCTGACATATGAAAGCAGCAGATGTTTAAGGCACGTAAACAGAGTTGAGAGGTCAGTTGGTGTTTGCTGTTGAAATAAGAAGCGACTGTAACCTCGACATGATCATTTAGGGGTGGATGCATCTTCCAAAACAGGTGACGTCTTAAGATCCGACCGAATGTGCCTCTGAATGCACAACTCATCGATCCTTGAAGCAGACGGGCTGAAGTCGTAGAAGCCATGTTGGGTGAAACTCATGTCCACTAAGAACAAACAACACAGAAGGATTCAGTCATGCAGGCTGCTTTGCGAGGCTTTGCTTATTCACAGAGGTGCATCGACTTAAACACATTTGTTAGTTTGTCAAACTGTGACTGGATGAAATGTGAATGGAAACTATGTGTCTGGAGAGTAAAGCAAATGTGGAAGTGCCTTAAACTTGCATTCTTTCTGACAGCCAACAGGGGGAGGCTCCACTGGCTGCAAGAACGAGTGATGAGAAAGCGGCCCTGCTCCTCACTTGATTTATATCCTCTGACAAGTTTATGTTCTCAATTGTAAGTTTCAAGTCTTATTTTCAAATAATGGTCTCAAAACTAACGAAAAAACAGTTTGTGCTTCATGGCCCGCCTCGTGATTAACAAGTCACTACCACAGTGTGTCTTCCAGTTTTCAGTCAGATCCATTTAAGATATCGTCCCCGGCCCATCCCCCTCAACCAACACGGTCACTTCTGATCCAAAAGACAAGATGGTGACAGCCGGAACACTTTAAAGGTGAAGTACACTTAATAATGTTAATAATAATAGATTTAATTTATATAGTGCCTTTCAGGGTACCCAAGGACACTTAACAAAGCGGAACAAACATATATGAAAACAAACAAAACAAAGAATAAATGGAGCGCCTGTCAGTCGGTACGGAGGGAACAGCCACACATCCGTCAATACCGCCGTCTGCACAATTCAATTCAATTCAATTCAATTCAAAACACTTTATTTGTCCCCAAGGGGCAATTTAAAAGGCATGAGGAGCAGCATCATTGAAAAGGACAAACAAATATCAATAACATAAAAACATGTAAAGTGCTGTAGTCAGCAGGGAACAGCACCCTCCGTCTAGATGTGAAGACGGCGACGGAGACCGGGGCGAAGTGACAGCAGAAGTCCAGGAGCTCCCGCGCTGAACACCCGCAGACCCCACCAGCAACGGCGGAGCAGCGACCATCCAACATCGCTGCAGGCCGGAGGAGACCACATCAGCAGAGGAGTGTGACAACGGAGCCAGGTGGTGAATAACCCCGAGGTTGTGGTGGAGGGAGGACCAGCGGCGCAGCGATGGACAGCCCACAGAACATCAAGTACGTCTCCTTATAAGTTAGCGTTGTTATGCTAACAGCTGATCAGCAGAGAAAGTGAGTCCATGGAGCCAATTCTTCAGGTGTGCAGGCTTCGAAGGTAGTAGCACAGCCTCAGAGCTTGTAAAGACAACTTGGCTTTCTTCTTTTAACAGAAAAAAGCAGTTTTGTCACGGATCGAGAAGCGGCGATATTCACGCCAGCGTCCTCTCGCATCCGGTTGCCATGGAGATGTTGGTTTAAATATGACTAGCTCATGTTAATTCGTAGCAATAATCAGGCAGGTTATGTTTGCTGTGTTCACCATCTTAGTTTACTGTGCTAACATGCTAATTTGCTAATCAGCACTTAACAAGAAGCTGAGGTTGAAGGGAATGTCTTTCATTTTGCATGAACAAATATACAGAATGTGTTTCAGATAAAAGTGAACACAAAAGTTTAAAGAATACATCAGAGGGAAAACAATCCAACCAATGAATGTCAAGACTTTTCATTCAAAACCGTTAATGTCAACCTCATGGAGACGGTGGAGGAAAGGTCAGTAGAGGACTAAAGGGACCATGAGTGTCCGAACAAACATTTGTGTCAATCCGCCCAGCTGGTATAGAAATACTGTATTTTACAGTATATGAGGGAAACATTGACCTGCTGGTGGCTCCTAAAAGAAAAGTGTGAGAGTCACCAAACGGATAGGATTCATCCCTTGGAGTACCTGAATGCCCGAACATGATTTCATTGCAATCAATCTAGTAGTTGTTGAGATATTTTAGTCTGGAGCAGAGTGGTGGACCGTCTGGCCGACCGTCATTACCAACAACCATTTCGTTAAAACCAAAGGGCTGAAAATTGGCTGATGAAACCTTGTTTGCCAGAATGCATCAATTTGAGTTAATCTCACAGCACTTTTGACCTCAGGTGGAACAAGATGCTCAAAACACAGTGGATGAATTCCAAAACAAGCATGTTTGTCATACAGTGGATTAAGAAAGATAAAGACAAATCCATGTCTTCAGGGATGCATGTTAACTTTTAACACAGCATGAATCCTTCACACAGCCTGCAAACAGTCAGAAAGAGAAGCTTAGTCGATAATACAGAAACACAGCTCTGCATTTAAGTGATGCGTCTGCTGAGAGGCTGAAACATTGGCAAATTTCATGAAAGGTAATACAAGTAACCCGACATTAGTAAATCACTACATTCATGATGTGACTATATGCATTTTACACACACGATGGGAGCCATCGTGTGTGTAAAATGCATGTAGTCACATCATGAATGTAGTGATTTAGTAATGTGCTCCACCTGTGCTGAAGGAGAAGGTGATCTCATGAGAAGACCAACAATGAATCTATCCTACAAACCAGGCAGGTTGTGGATCTAAAATATGATAAACCTCGTGCGTTGGTGCTGCAGAGCTCCGACTGTTAGCGAGGATCCCTCGTTACAATGAACCAATCAATGCTGGCACACTGTCACCCCAGTGTGGGATTTTAAATAGCACGCTGCATGTTGAGGCTTGATGTGGAGCACAACAGCGTCTGTGACTACTGTGACGGCTGTGTGTCCCGTCGTGGTGCCGATTCAGTTCTGTTAGAACCACTTAGCAGTGGAACATCAGCGCCCGCGTCATCCTGTGTTCGCACGTTTTTAATGCAGAAACGATGAAGCGAACACCGACATCCCTCTTTGATCAAGCTGTTAAAAATAGTCTACAGAGACGTATCATTATCACACTGGGAAACATGTTCTATCATTGCTATGTACATGTAGCCTCACATAGACCATCCTGGTGCTCAATCGTACAACTAATGTGTATTCATCCACTGCTGAAAATAGTCCCCAACAATCTAGTTTACATCGTCAGGAGGAACAAGTGAGCTGGGGGACGAGCGTTAAACACTATGTAGAGAAGTCAGAGATAATTTAGAGATAAACTAATGCAGCCAGTTTTGTAATTTGCCAGTCGTATCATTTAAAGTAGATAATAGTCGGCTCAAAATATGAAAACAACTGTAATAAAAGTGCATTTATATGATGTTCTCTCCCTAAGATGTATTTTGTGCTTATTTGCAGCCGTATTCTCATTCAGGCTATCACTGCACATACAGTGGATTCGTCCATGCTTAGGGCAGTATCAGTCTCCGTCGGTACTCTATTCATTAAATATTTACATCATGTTCTATAATTAAAATTGCTCTGACAACCATGTCAGATTTGGGAAGAAATCTGCTGGATTTCTGGAAGAGGACGCTGCTCTTCCAGCTCAGGGGGAGACGAATGGCCACGTCACAGGGCGAACGGGGTTCAGAGAGAATACGGTCGTTTAATTTGATCAACATCAGCACTAATAATATCAGTTCTGTTGGAGAGATAGCTACCAATCATCTCCAACACAGCCCACTAATTGGACAAATCAAAACATCCACATTAATGTAATAATGACATATTGCTGCTGAAACAGTAGCACCTTTGCTGTACGGGAGAATTTCTTGCAACTCAGAAATCATTTCTGTGGAGAACGATTCATTTAGAAGGCAAGCTGTTTAAATGCAAATCGGTTTTCCTCTCCTCCCATCAGCCTCCTGCTTTGGAGAAATTCTCTTCCATGATTTGTCAAAATGAAAAGCCCTTTAATTTTCTCTTGCTGTGAATCACATTTTTCAAATTTACACTGTGTACAACCTTAAGAGCAAACACTGTATCTGCTCAAACAGGAGGTCGGCTGCAAACGCACTGAGAGGACGAATGGAAAAGAAAAGGCGACGTCTTGCAAAGCTTTGGTGCTTTCCAGGCTATTACACCACTTTTACACACACATCTGACATCTAAATTGCTGCTTTTGGGTTCACTATTGTGCTACGGTGACAATGTGTTACTTCTGGTAAGCAAGCACTACTATTACTTAGATAGAGCACCGGCAGCAATCTCGGGTACGTGGGCTGCAGCTACAAACTGAAGGTGACTCCAGCCCTAATATTAGGCACATATCTGCAATGTTTGTCATTGATTAGATTTAATATTAGAATTAAAGACTTTTGTTGCATTGGCATTGGATTGTATTACTTCTTCAATGTAATTTGCATAAATAACTGTACATTAATTGGTTTGTTTTCACAGAACTGGTCCACTTCCACCAGAAGGATCATTTCTGTGATCCACTTCTCTGAGCTGTAAGCTATCAACACTTCAGAGCAGCATCTCCCCCAAATGTTTCCTCTTTGTTCTGGCGCTGACATGAATTGACAGCCTTTGCAAGCAATTACTGAACCATATAACATCTCGGAGAACACACGCTTTTCTCCACTTCAGTCCAAAGTACAATAGTGACAACTGCTCAATGAGAAAATAACAATAAATTAAGTCCTTTGTTGTTCTCGCACTTGTTCTATTGCTCTCATTAAGCCCCCACTGCTTCCAGAGTCAACACTATCAAATCAGTGTTTTAATTCACCTGTCTGTACCTCTCCTCTGTGTGTGTGTGTGTGTGTGTGTGTGTGTGTGTGTGTGTGTTGTCTGTCTACCTGCATGTGTGTGTAACTGTGTCTCTGCCACATCTGCTCCTGAGGTGAAAGCAGCACAAACGTCACGTCAGGAGAGACATTCAATAAGATCGTTTGACTGACAGATGAACAGAAGGTCAAGCCGCCAAGCTGTGGCAGGTCGGCGTGGCTCAGGTGTGCAGGTACGAGTCCTGAACCTTGATATTAGAAAACCTGATGAAAGTTGTAACGACGTCAAAGGGCGTTAAACTTAGTTCAATACCTGCTGCGACCTGTGTGAGACCAGCGTGGTCTGGATGTGTCACGGTAATGTCGGGTTGACTGTGTGTTAGTTGAACCTTGGTGACATTAAACATAAACAAACATTAAATTAGATTCTAATCAAGCTTATGATGTTGATATGATTAGACTTGATTTGATTAGATAAACCTGATAAACAACATTTGAATAAATATAAGTGTTATTTATCAGCATCACTACAACGCCTCTGAGTCCACATTCTGTTTTAAATTATCTATATTTCTTACAATAGGATGCATTCTTTCTGTATTTCTTTTTCAAAGTAATCTAAATTGAGAACATTTTAAAGGAGACCTACGCGTTTTTGTTTTTTCATCCTTTCCTTCAGTGTTTTAGGTTCCTGTGATTGTAAAAGATCTTCAAAGTTGAAAAGGTCAAAGTCCGCACCAGCTGAAGCTCCTTTCTCCCACAGAAAACAGTGCTCCTGAAACGCCTCATCAGTAGTCCCGCCTTTAAGTCCGCGACTTTGTGACATCACGTCACCGTGTCAGATATTCGCATAATTAATGGATAGTTGCTTCTTTGGCACAAAACAATAAATGTAGCACAGCTGCTCAGGTGTTGTTAGTGATGCTGGCTCAGGTGTGTGTGAGCCGACCAATTAGAGCAGACCGGTTGTTCAAGAGGAGGCCTTTAAAGAGACAGGAGCTGAAACAGACGGAGGGGGAACACAAAGCTGCAGCACTGAACAGTATGAGAACATTAAAGCATGTAAACCTATTTCAGTAGTGACCCAGAATAAAATGAAGAACCTGAAATTAAACATATTTTGTCTCCTTTCAGCCGATCACCTCTTCAGGCAAATCAATTACATAAGATTATCCTTAGAGGTTGAGACTGAATACATCAGTTCTGATATAAATAGCAGGCCCTAATCTACAGTATGAAATATGAAGAGAAAAAAATACACATTCTCAAACAGCCTCTGATGTCTGGATATGAGAACAACATGCAGCACAGATGAAGGATGTCACAATGCACACATCCCCTGTACTGCTGTATTTCAGTATTTTAATATATTTAATATAATAATACTTCTGAAAGCACTTTTTCAGCCATTTAGCGACCTGTATGTCTGACGGGTAAGTGTGATCAGCACCGGTGTAGCCGGTTTAAATACATTAGGAGCATTTTAGACACCGTGCTAGATGCAGGCTTCGCCGACGAGGAGCCTGTTAATGGAGGGGAAATGAAGGATTTCAGCAGGCTGGCTAATGCATTAGGAAGAGGCTGAAAGCGTCAGTTCCCAAAGTGTTGCATTCATGAAAGAACACAGTTTTACACATGACTGTCAATCAGCCATTGACTGTATCCACATACTTATCCTGCAAAATTTTTCAGATTTAATGTTATCGTTAAGGTCGCTGGTAGAAGGTGAGTAATGCTGAACTTCTCTAAACGAGCAGTTACACACAAGGACGTGGAGAACGCTACATTCCTACACTGAAGCAGCAACTACAGCTACGTTCTTATAACAACTGTGACATTACTGTTATTAATAGCTCTAATGTATCCTGTGTATTAATGCTTGACGGATCAGTGATTGCATTGTTTGACTCTTTAAGGGTAAAAAATGAGGCTGAGCCTTGAGACAGGAAGGATAATTAACTCTAATGTGCTGCAGATTTATGACTGTGTTTTCTCTTTAGCATTGATATTATATCCAGGCTACAATTATTAAAATGTCCGTTTTGGGAAATATTCTTTTTGCTTTTTTGCTGAGAATTAAATGAGAGGATCAGTGACTCTCACAGCTGTCAGTAAGACGTAAAGCTTCAGCCAGCAGTCGGTTTGCTAACTTAGCATAAAGACTGGAAAGAAGGAAACAGCTTCCTTGGCTCCGTCCAAAAGTACCAAAATCTGCCAACCAGCACAGCTAAAGCTCACTCAATAACGTGTCACGTCTTGTTTGTGTAGTGAAGGGGCTCTTTTTCACCGTGTGCTCAGAGAGTGTAAAAGAAAATTTTAGAGATGGTGAAATGGCAAAGCCCGTGAAAATATAAAATTACCCTCTACCAAGAGAAACTGTTCCAACTTGAGCAAGAAATGCATGCAAATTCCAAAGGTTTTATGAAACTGCTTGTATAAGTTTACAAATATGGACAAAGGAGGAAATAAGAAAAAGAATCTTAGCTGCTCAGAGTCTGAGCTGAACAAAATGCAGAGACAGACAGGTGAGTTTTAGAGCCACACCTATAATGTTTTTTGGGAGGGAAGGTGCCAATCACGATATTGAGGAGATGACAGAGGCAGGATATTTGACAGTTTGTCGTCCTCTGTTTACTTTATTGTCCTAAATGATATATGTGCACTGAAACAGTGAAGTCTGCCGTGAAATAATCATTTCAAATGAAGTATCTTATTCTGCATTCTGCTAAAAAGAAGTTTCAATATTAGCGCATATAAATGCAGATATCAATATATCTGTGATGGGACAATGTTGATGATATCAGCCAAGCTATAGCTTTGGTCAGAGCCAGAGTATCCAACTTTAATGTTAATGTATTTTGAAGTATCTACATCTAACATGCACAACATTTCTTAAAATGAGGCCCAGCTTTCACTTGTGAAATATCTCAAGGCTCCTCATGTTTGACACTAACTCCTTTTGATCCACTGAGTCAAAACCCAGATGAGTGTGACCGCAGTAAATGTGAAGTGTAGTTGAGTCTTCGCTGGTAGTTAAGGGATACATCTGATTGGTGAGTGCATCATCGGCTGTTTTGCCATGTTTTACATTCATGTTGTTAATAGATCATTTTGCAACTCAATTAAAAGTGTCCCTTGACAATAACCGTCACACATATATACATATTTTTTCCCATAAAAGGTCCCATTAGGGAAACCGGAAGGGTAGTGAGTTCATCTCTCTATCAAAACATGGAGGCCGCGTGGCTCTGCGTGTCACTGGTTAATTAACAATATGACAACTTGTAAACCTTTTTCAAAGGATTCATAGCTAAATGGTTCTGATAACATATCTCTTTTTAAACAAGAATGAGTAGCACTATGTCCTTCCTGTCAGATATTCAGCATGTGTGCATTTGTTTAAGGTTATACAGTATACACTCCATTAACGTGTGTATAAGTTTGAGTGGGTGTGTAGTCCTGCATGTGTTTAAACACACGTGTTAGTCAAACATTACTATTGATTTAACCGAACAATGCAACATCCCTCTCCGTTCGTTATCAGTGTGCTTTGTGAAAAAGCTAAATCCATTTCTCACGACGCACTCTCCATCCACCTCCCAGAGCCGGTCGACACAGGAGGGGATCGAATCAGAGCCTCTGTGAAGTCCCTGCACTGTCAATTTCCCACTGTTTCTACCACAAAAGAGACGCAACACACACACACACACACATCCAATGTGTCAAAGTCATACGCAGGATTGTGCTTCACTTTAAGGACATTGTGATGGGTTTTTTTGTTCTTCTTAGAAACAGAACAAGCTGTATTTTGTTCTGTATTTTGAGATCTGCCCTAAATGGAATAACAAGCTGATGCTTCAGATAATGAAGGAGGGGGGACACTGGGAGGAGAGGGAGCTGCCAGGAATTATGAAAATATGAGTTTATGACAGAGAGCTGTTAAGGCCTTAGACCTTATGTAATTCAGTAGATGCCACATACAAAGGTATACAAACTAAAAAAAACAAATGTAGGATACATATTGTTACTGTGGGATCAATCATGTTTTATATGGATGTCCCCTCAGAAATCTGATTATGGTATGATGAAGTAGATCTAAAAATAAACCCTCAGAAAATACCTTCATGTCATTCAGATATTGACTTTTAACTTTTTAACCCTTTTTTTCAGAAAGTAATACCATGCTGTAGGGATGATGTATATTTATAGGCTAACTGGGAATTTAGCATCGCCCTGGTTCCCTCATCGAAGAGTCTGTGGGACATTTTCTTGGGATGTTGGATTATTGTTGAAAATAAGCTCTGTGGCGAACACAAGTTTATGATACTTTTGAAATTCTTTTGTTTCTGTTTTGCAAGATAATCATCACAAGTGACGCTATAAAAGAGGCTATAAAGGAAGTTACCTACAACACTTTACTATACGCTTTTTGTATGTAACTTGCAGTTGATTTGTTGGTCAGCGTGATGATGTTTGATGTCCCTGAAAGATCTCTGCAGTCTCTTTCAGCCACCTGTTAGCTTAAATGCTTTTTGATATATATGTGGGATATTTACAGAAAGTTTTTTTTATGGCATAGAAGAAAGTGTGTAAATCTTAAAACCCTGTTCAAAAAACAGGTTTGAGACAAGGGACCGGGAAGAGGAAAAACACTAACTTATTTCCAGGTTTTAGTAATGATACAAGGTGGAAAACTTAAACAGTTTGCTAAAAGATGCTCAAATGCTCCAAATCGCTGAGAGGCACTGAAGCAGGTGATTAATATCAGTGTGAAGGGGTGAAGAAGGGATAGATGCACAACTTAACACTTGGATGGATTGGAGGCTAACAGATGTATTGGGACATTTGTTCCTATCCTTCTTTTTTAGCATTGTGGAACTTCTATTTTAAGATGTTTTTTTTCCAGGTGATAGCTTGAAATGATTTGTCGTTACCTGTCAGTCTATTGTGTCTCTCTGTGCCGCAGAGTTTTTGTTACCTCTCTCTGTCTGTGGGGAAATTAGGGAAGTGTGTTGTTCGTCTCCACACACTGACTTGACTGTGTGCTTACCGTAACTGTCACCAGGGTAATTAAATGTTTCCTTGCACACTAATTGCCAATTTAATCTTCTGTGCTCCTCTGCCGTTTTGTAGTGGCGGATCTGTCAGTCAAACTGGGCGTGGTTCCCATGGGGATAAGGGAAGAGTAGTAGTCATTCGCTTCAACGGATGGTCAAAGTAAATTACCTGTGGCCCCCTAAACTAGGGTTGCTATGGAGAGCCAATTACCCTTAATTGTAATTATGCCTCACTAATGTGCCAGGTCTTTACCTTGAATAAATTGGGCGTTCCTCTGTGAGAGAAAAATGTCCACGAATGAGCAGTGGAAACAGATCAAACGTTTCTTTTAAAGGATTCTTGATTCTAGCAGTCAACAGTACTCTTCTGGGTAGCAAAGGGAAACATGATTGATTTAAAGCTTGTGTATAGATGTGATGTGTGTGCATCTTGTTGCAATGTGATACCATGGTCACTGCAGATACACACTGAATCTAAAGTGTCAGCTTTCAGATGGGATCCCTTCTACTCGCTACCTCTTCTGCACTCGGCTGCGAAGACCCAGGTGCATACATGCCGTCCTTCATGCGTAGTCCTACTTCACTCCTTCAAGACCACCTGATCAGCTTCCTGACACACACACACACACACACACACACACACACACACCAGGTTCCCTCAGGTGATGCTTTCATTACGACAGAGGCAACTTGAGATGCACTGTCCAGCCCCCGTGTAGATGCTGATCCAGTCTGACTTTCCATCCTCGCAGTAGAAACATCTGAGTGGGAGTGAATCCTCATTTAGATTCCCACTAATTTTATTTCTCAGTTAAAGATGCTTAAAAGTGGGCCGCCGATGGAGAAAACATGACATGCTTCAATCTCTATTCACTGCCTGGATTAAATCAGCTCTCATCACCGCTGATCTGCCGTGAGGAATGGGATTAATCAATCGGAGACAGTACATCTATCTGCAAATTAAAGAAGCCGCTCATCACTGAACACTGCTGTTATTTTGGTGACATGCTGAGTGGGCGTTGTTCTCTTGATAAAGAAAATCAATCATATAAACCTCAGATATATACTGACCAGTTTATAGAGCGTGTATCAAGAGGGAAATATGAGGCTATAAAACAGCCATAAATAAAAGTGAGTCTGGGTTGAATTGGGTATTAAATATGACTGTGAGGTATTTTATAGTAGCGCTGATTGAGTGCTTAGATACAGGCGTGACTTTATGGACTCTTAACCATGCTTTACTTCTAAATGTGGTAAATCCACCATCACTGCATTGACTGTATGTATTCAAATGCTTCCAGGCTCTGTCATACTGATTTGTTCAGAGAATATCTTATAAATTAGCGACAAACTGTGTGAAATTGTATAATCTGGATCAACTTAATAAAGCTGCCAACGCAGTCCCACACTCAAAACCTCTGATCAGATCAATATGATGTCAGTTAATTGTTAATTTGTGAGGTGGGATGTAATCACTACTGCTGCTGACAGCTGATTATACAGAAGTGTCACGACACTGAAGAAAAAGACAGATACTGATTCATATTTTAAATGTTTAACAATGAAAATGTCATCAAGCTTTTGACAAGATTAAAGATTTTATTTGATGAATGTGAATTGTCCGATATGTAACAGGCAGTGTGACAGACGGACCTTGAGGAGCATCTCTAAGTCTTCTCTCTCTCTCTCACAAAAAATAAGAGCTGGAAGCTTCCGGAGATGCTCCTCTGATCCCTGACGCTGTGCATCTCTGCTGGCAGCCATCTTCTCTGTCTTGATCTGAAAAAGATGCGGCAGAGATTATGAAAAACAAATGTGACGGCCCCAGCAGTGGATGCTGTGACCTCACAGGTACAGAACTTATTTATAACCTATGTAGGGTGCATTAACTATAGCAGGATCTGAAGAACAGATGGTGTTAAAGGACAAATATTCTGCTTTTTCATTTTGTCCTTTCCTTCAGTGTGTTAGAGGCTCTTGTGCATGCAAACCATCTTGAAAGTTAAAAAGGTTGATGTGCGCACCAACAGACACTGCTCCTGAAATGCCTCGTCAGTAGTCTCGCCTTTAATTCTGTGACTTTGTGACATCAAACTACTTCACCGTGTCACACTTAGTGTGTATGTAGACCTGGTTAGTTAAGCTAGTTTAGCACAGCTGCTTTGTTGTTGTTGTTAGGGGTGATGGGACAGCTGATGACCAATCAGAGGGGACTAGATAATTGGGATGGGGGCCTTAAAGAGACAGGAGCTAAAAGGTGCATTTCTCACAGAGAGGGAATACAGGGACTCAGCACTGGACAGCATGAGAAAACTATTGTGTTTTTGAGTATTAAAGCATGAAAACATATCCTACTACTAACCAAAATAAAACAGTGAACCTGACAATGGGCAACTAAAATGTATATTTGATGGAATGCATTCATCTGCTATCATATTCATGGTTATGAATAATATTGTTTCTAATTAAGGAAAAAACATATATAGAGGGAAACTTTAAAGGGAAAGTTATTATGGCTCCATACAATCAGAAGTTCTTCTGTACAGTATTAACACGTGTGATCTTAAAGATTTCAAACACTAAACTCTCCACCGTGTGCAAAGTAAATGCTACATTTTGAAGTAATCAGTCAGCAGCTTATTAAACCATACATAATTCACCACTCATAAATGGATTAAAATATGTAATTGATGTTGCATGTTCAATCATTCATAATGTTTCAACCGTGGAAAGGCAGCAAAGAGGGGGAGGTGAAAAAGAGGCTTCTGAAAAGCTACAGAAAACATCATTTCTATGATCTGATTTGCAAACTTAACTTGGCATATTGTTCTTCATGTGGTTCGTTAGAACCAAACATATCTATTACACTGAATAAATGAAGTTATGATGCATGTCAGTTAAGCAGCTCTCTGTAAGAAATAGAGCCATCTCCATAATGGACAGACGTCTCAAAAGGAATTAATCTCACAATTAATCTCGCAACAACATGAAACAGGTGAGTTTATGTATCTTTCAGAACTCTACTCCAAATGTAGAGTAGGCAAATCAATGTGATGATGAATTCTAAGATGTACACATGCTGTGTTACTTTACACTTTTGACCTGAGCAAATCCCCGTGCAGACTTGGTTATTCAATACTGCTGCTGCGCTGCTCTTTGCTGCCCTCACATGCCCCTCGAAGGAACTTCCTTCACCTTCAACGCAGTGCATGCACACACACCTCAACAAAGGCTGGATCACCAAAACAGTGACTCCATTAATCAAAGAATGCCTGAGCTGAAAAATGGTTGGTGCTTGTTCCTGCTGGAGCTCATGTTGCCCCACGTGACCCTAAAAGTGAATGGACCCATGTATGCATACAGCATTCACACATTTAAAGATAACAAATAAATTGTAATATATTAAAGTCACATATCTTGTGCTCACCTGAGCTACTGGCCTCCAAAGCCAGGTAACCATCCAGCAAGGAGCTGAACCCTGTCAGCCCCCCCATGGCTGCATAAGGGACGTCTCTGCCTGTGGGCCGACCTCGAGCCTCTCGCTCTACTTTTGTCTCAACCTGTCATAAAAATTAAGTATTTTAAGGTCAGTGCAACTTCATGGCTGTGATTAAATGACAGCAATATTCTAACACCAGGGAACCTGATGTTTTACTCTACTCACCAGGGTCTGGTGTGCAGAGCTGGGCTGGCCACACCCACAGGTAAAGGGACTCTGGAACCCAGAACAGAAACTACCTGAAAGATGAGTTATGAGGAAAAAGGTACCTGAACATCATCTTGAACATTTACTGTATGTATCAGCCCATGGTATGGTGCTATAGATAAAACTCACACTTTTTGCAGAAGTGTCCAGCAGCTTCACTGTGATCCTGAGGCAGGTGTTTACACCTGCAGCGGACAGGGTTTGGCCCAATCCTGGAAACATACTCATAGGCAGGACAGTGACATCCTCTGACTCGGCATGGCAGTGCGAGGGGTCTCTCAGAGGGAACCACTTCAAAGTCAGTCTTGTGTTGTTTGTACCTGGACAACATGACATTACTTACTGGAGTGTATGCGAGAAACTTGTCTGATTTTATGTGATTATTCGATGTGCTACCTATGTGTGCAGAAGCACTGTGTCTCTGGACCGATGAGTTTGCAGTCGATAGCTCCTGGCACCCCAAAACTCACATACAGCCTGTTTTTCACCCGTAGAGGGAGCACCTTCCTCTTGTACTCCTCATATTGCTCTGGAGTGAAAAGTCTTCCTCCATCATCATCACCAACAATCCTCGAAACAAACCAGCAAAAATTAAAAATAACAGGAAAGATTCTTACTGACTCCATAACTTATCTATGCTCTAAAATGTGCTAACCATCATATCAAGACAGGGTTATTATAGATAGATAGATAGATAGATAGATAGATAGATAGGAAACAGTGAAGTAAAATATACAATAAAATGCTTAAGTCGTTCTGAAATAAAATAAAATATAATGCTGAGGTGACGTGGAGTAAATGTAAGTGGAAACACAAGGTACAAGAGAATAAGGTGTAGATTTATTTATCATTACAACATCTGTATTGTACTTTAGCCGTTACACCAGTGCCTGTGTAAGCCGGTTAGCATTAACTTAGCTTTAAATGCTACATGCTGGTTGCTTGCCAGAGATGAGCTGACATTACAGTTAAACGTTGATACAAACCTTCTGTACTCCGAGTATTCGTCCACTGCTTGTAAAGCCGATTTATCAACACAGATTCTCTCCATTTTCATAAAATATAAAAGTTGTCTAACACAGCAAACAACCACTCTTTACCAGCAGCTTTGAGGTTGCTATGGAAATGGTTGTAGACGTCCCTCCAACGGTCACAAGGTGAACTACACACACAACAAAAATTGAGCTAGCTAGCATGAACATTAGCAGCTATGTAGCTTAGCCAAAATTGGTTCCACAAACTTTTACTTGCTAATGTTTCGTGAGCGCCAAATAAATTGTCTTTATTGATTAAATTAAAGTTGACTCACTAAAAGTTAACAGTTAATCTGGTCGTCATTTCACTTCTGATATAACGTTATCCCCTTTTATGCTAAATCGAAAGAAAACGGGGCAGTTGAACTACACTTCCCATAATGCCGTGGCCGTGACGCACACACTAGACGTTCAAGGGAACCATGACAGTCAGCACAATTGCATGCTTGGAATTTTAGCTACCGACTTTCGCTCTCCGAGACCGTGTAGCATGAAGGCGACATGAGCGCCACAGTGAGCAGTCAGACCAACGTGAAGCTCGGCGGCTCACTCCTGTGAGGCGGACAGCGGGCTGCTGGAGATATCCACCCCGGGAGCAGCATCGACAGCCCGCGGATGCCAAACAACAAGCATCATTCAGTGTCAGCCAGAGGTAGCAGCTGGAGCTCAACGGGCGCCGCGTCCCTGCTTCTCCGGGGCTCGTTATTCCTGCTTCAACCATCGAGGTAGATTCACATACAACTCACTGGGGGTTAGGGTTAGTGATGGTGATGGTATTTACTATATTTGCAGATTTTGCTGTTTTGTTTACCGTCAAGTTTCAACGTCGTCGAACTAACATGTCGAGCTAACGGTTAACTGTTAGTGGAGTTGAACACAGCTTCAGCAGAGCTCGTGAGGCTGCTAACAGTTGTTTTAAAATGTTCGTTGAGTGTAAAAGTCTTTAAAATTAGTAATTGGTGCATCTCCTCTTGTCCTCAGTTGTTAGCTGACTTCTCATGTGCGTGTGTAACTTGACATTATAACAAGTTGAGTGTGTCCGTGTGGTTTGTAACTGCGCCCTGTGTGTGTGCAGCGTGACATCACATGAAACACCTCAGTCTTTATACCTTATTTAATATCCCTCCTCCACCCTGACATTATTGACCATCAGCCTCTCGTTTATGCTCCTCAGACCGGCTGATAAAGTCATCTGCTGAGCCCACAAGCTGGTTGGATCACATATGGCAGCTTCTGTGGTGAATAAACAACCTGGAGGTTAGATATTCAGACTGATCCCGTGTGCCTTATCACTGTCAATCATCCCATTAGTTACCCTATATTTAAACCGTCCTCTAAACAACTGGAACGATCTTTGTCTGGAGCCGTGGCCTGAGTGGTGTGCCTTTCCATACAACAATGACCAGGCCTGGTGAATAGCATGACATGTTAGAGTGTCTGAAAGCCAAAACTCTTCTGGCTGTCATCAAGTGCCAACACTCTGATTCAGTCAGATGGTTTGTATCTGCTGACAGACACATGAGGGCACAGAAAACAACATGAAGTCTCCATCGGGTTCTTAGTTTCTGTTTCTTCTGTCCTGGAGCTGCAGTAGCGCGTCTGTTATCATGTCAACTTCCACAGACAGTTTTAACTCCAGTCTTGAATATTATCTGCACTGGATTGTGCATTACAGTGCGTGTTTTGTGTTGTTTGTTGGTTGTTGTTGTCTTTTAAAAGTACAGCACTATGGTGAATGGTATTATTGAAGTTAATACGATTCTTATAATCTGAGGAAACAGAAAGCATACTAAGACATGGGTGTTGAGGATTTTGCATATTCAAGTTCAGAATGCCACAACGGTTTCAACACCTACATGGTGGGTAATTGAGCGTTCCTTTCTCACCCAGCTGTTACTTTCACAGTGACTTGAACATCTATATACATGATTGTATATATATATGATTTCTCTTTCCCCCCACTTTTTAAGTTCTTGCTGGCTGATAAATACTTGTACCCAGGTCATAGGAAGGGCATGTTTGTGTATGTGAATAGAGACTGGGAAGCATCACTAAACGGCTTCTGTTACCTTTCTTTTCATAATTAATTCCCTCAGTTACTGTCCCCTCTCTGACCTCAATAGGATGTGACACTCCCACACCTGAGAGAGAGAGAGCAAGCAGAGAATGAAGCTGGTGACAAAATTGTGAAAACCGAGAAACGAGTCGCCTAATTTCCCTCTGCATGTGCAGGGTGGTGCACTCCCTGGCTATTTGTCAGTCAAATAACCTTTTGTGAAGGTGAGATCAGAGAATGAATGCCCTCTCTGCCCCCCTATCTTGAGCTGCAAAGTGGGACCCATTAAATCTAAACAGGTAATTGGGTTTCTGGGCTAAGAAGGCTGAAAAAAATGTTTGTTGATGAGTGAGCTATTGTGCACCTCGACCCAAAGCCTGTCTTTAATAATAGCTAAATAGTTCAGGAAGCTGCTTTGATGTAGCCACCAATTCCCTGCCAAAAAATGATGAGGTGGAGTTTGTTCTTTCTCCAGCACATGCAGTGATGTTTGTGCGCCTATCGGAAAATCTTTGTGCAATCATCTAACCAGAAATCTTGGTATCTGTTATGACAGAAAACCACAATGCTTAACAAGGCCAGAGCAAATACCCTTGAAGTAGTTTTTGGTATACAGTAGAATGAAGTCACATTTTCCTATTTATGACATTGCAGAACTGCACAATGGAAATGTAGACAGAATAAAATAATCTTTAAAAACTGATACTGATAAATGTTTCTCATGTTTTTGTTCCTCTATTCTTTTCTCTCCATCATGGCAGCCCACAATGTCTGCAGACGCCCTGCCTGAATGCTCAGTCCGCCTTTGTTATTTGGAATCAAACATCTTACAACCAGAGCACCTCTCCAAACACCCCTGACTGCCGGTGTCTGTGGGCGTCAGCTTCCTTCTGTTTCCATTTCCTGGCCTCTGCTGTTGCTCAACTCTTTTTCACCATGATGCTTTGGTGGTGAGAAAAACATCTCCGCTGTATGGGCTTCAGGCAAACACACGTCCCACTGGAGTTATCTTGAGTGAGGCACTGAATCTGCGCCAGCTTTGTAGTGGACTTTGACCTCTGACTCCTCTGTGTTTACGGACAGCAGAAAATAGAATTTCCCTGCAGGAAATTAACAATCCCTCTTTCAAATTATTGGTATAACCACATCCAAGTGCAGACCTTCCGCCTCAGACCGTGGCCTCCCCAGCTCCTGTTCCACTTTGCCACCCGCAGTACCATGCTGGGTACACTCCTGCGGAGGAACATGTCTCAGAAGCTGAGTGTGCTGCTGCTGGTATTCGGCCTGGCGTGGGGACTCATGCTGCTGCGCTACACCGTGCAGCAGCCTCGCCACCAGAGCAGCGCCGAGCTACGTGAGCAGATCCTGGAGCTCAGCCGGCGATACGTCAAAGTCCTGACAGAGGAGAACCAGAATACACCAGGAGGGCCTCAGGGGACCTCCATGGCTGGTTATGGTAAGCATTTAAAAAGAAGTGAGGAATGCTTGGAGTTACTACATACTCTCTTTTCTGCACATTAAATAACTGCTGTATAAACAGTAGTTGTGTTATAGTTGTGAGGCATACTTGAGCATTGATTTGTTTTTTTTCCCTTTGCTCACAGCTGATCTGAAGAGGACTATAGCTGTGTTACTGGATGACATTTTGACAAGGCTGGTCAAACTGGAGGGCAAAATCGAGTTGGTAGCAAATACCTCGTCCACTAACACCTCCCACACAGCAGGGGGCGTCCTTGCCTCTGCCACCGCTGCCCTACAGAAATCCTCAAAACAGGAGACACCTGGCAGCCACCCGGGGACATCACGCCTTCACCCACATGTCCCTTATAGGCCTCGGCCATATTAAGGAGCGTTGTCTAGACAGATGAACTGATTTAATTTGAGCACATCACACTGTTCCAGCATTTATCCCTGATGTAACAACATCAGACAAAGAGAAAAAGCAATAGTGAGACTAATGGACATCCAGAGACTCGGGGTGCTTCTCAGAAATGTTCAGCCTATTCAGAGGAGAAGAAAGACTTCTTTACGCTCTGTCTCGTCATATGCTGATATTTATTTATTTTTTACCAAGACTATCCAGCACATTGATTTATATTTAATTTGTTGATTTTATTTGGCTTAAATTTTTGCATTTTTTTTAAATACATTTGAATCTTGTGACTGTTAAAGCTAATGCAGAGAGTTGTAAACACTCTTTTGACTGAACTTGATTCTCATACACACTCTCATAAGCTCCTGTCTACATATTGTAAACTATTTTACAATACTGCTTCAACATATCAAAATGCTGAAATTAATAGTAGTAGTTTATAGTTAGGACAACTTATATAGCTGTGTAGCTAATAGCTACATATCAGTCTTTAGCTTGTTCACTTGCTAAATACTGTCCTGAAAAAGATTCTAATTTTAGCGTACACATATAGTCTTAAGGAAAATTAAACTGTATAGTTCACCGGTAAGAGATAATCCAAAGAATGTTACTTGCACTCCATCTGAAGGGTGTATAAATGTGTCCACAATTGCTGAGATTTATGCAGAATATGACGGGGTGATGCCTATTTGTCGCTGTTAACATGAGCGTGTGCTTTGTCATGGTTCCATGGTGTCTAGAGATGTTTTTTGAGTGTGGAACAGATTGAATGTACTGTGTAGTCAGTCTTTAGCCCTTTATTGCTGTTAAGATGACTGACATACTGCTTACACATGTTCAGGGTTCATGTTGCACTGTGACTCTATAGAGATTTTCTAAAAATACTGGGCGTTGACTTTTAGGATACTTTAGGGGGATGGACGTCAGGCGCAGGAATATTCATTCTTCCAGTCTTTCTGCAGGTCCTGAGTGTCGTTTCGATTATAGCAAGAAACACCCTGTCCTGCCCAGAGGAAGAAGATCTGTAATCTGCTCATCATGAGGCTCATTGACAAGATGACTGTTTGGAGCAAAAAATGTTGGCAATATTGGGATTTAATGAGACTAAGTCAATGTGGGATGCATGGTAAAGTACGAGGCAAAGAAGTGCCTCTGAATGATGCTATACTGAACTATTGATCTGTGGTTTGACTGTGTCTACACTGAGTGGTGCCATAAAATGTACTTTGCTTCATAATGCTAAAGTAGAAACGATGGCAAGCTGGCCAGTTGCTGTGAGATAGCTTTACTAATAAATGGAGGAAGAAGGATTTTCTCCCTTATTGAAGTCAATTTTGTCCACTTAATTCCTACACATTAACATGAACATGTCATTTAGGAGGTCTTGGCTTTGACATCACAAGACAATAAACCCGTTTTATTTGTTTCTATCCAAATATTCAGTTAGTGGTTCCTAACGATTTGTTTTTGCACAAGTGAAGAATGAAGATTAGTTTTTGGTTGTTTTAGTAATCCCACTGCAGAAATGTGTACTTGTATTAAAACCTACCAGCTGAAAAATGTCTTGACAGGAACAGAGTGGAAAGATACAATTAATGTTAAGTTGCATAAGTAGTCAAGGTTTTACTGAAATCAAAATATTACCAAGGAGCAAGAATCTTCAATTATTTGATAAAGCTAAAATGTGACAAAACATCCGTATAATGAAGCACGGATCAATCACATCTGTAAATCTTGTTCTCCGGATGTAAGAAAACACAGAATGTCACATCATCAAGGGTTTAATCGTTTTTTCAGTGGAAATGAAACTTGTGATAAAAGAAATCGCAGTTTCAATACCTGTCAAAATAATAGCAATATCATTGTATGACTATATCGTTCAGCCCTAATTTGATTATTTCTCCTTGCTGTCAGGATATACATGGATTGATGAATACAGATATGGATGTTAAAAATGGAATTTGCCATCTGTTAAGAATATGATCCATCCCGCATACTAAGTTACCTAGCAGTATATAGAGTGGTTAAAATTAGCCCCATCTCACACAGCTTTAACCATCTAAAGGCTGCCTACAGAATAATAATCCATTTAATATCATGTCAATAACCTTTATAGGAAAGCTGTAACCCTAAAGAGAGGCGTTCTCCATGATGTGAGCAGTAGTTTTAGTTTAAAATCATTTGAATGCAGTATGGGATTTATTTGTTTGTTGTGGCGCTGTTTTAATTTAAATGTCTGAATCCTCCTCCTCCTCTTCTTCTTCCTCCTCCTCTTCCTCCTGCTGGACTCTCGCATTGATAAAGTTTCAGGATGTTGTGAGACGTTCACGTACGCCAAGTCTCTGCACGAGGGGGGGCGTGGGAGACAAGACGGGACGTGACGTCACACTCTGCAGTACATAAACATACCAACCGCCTCACGCGCCATCTTCTAGTTAGCAGCCGGCCAGAATAAAACAGTGTGCAGAACCTCGGTGCTGCTCATTTCTGTCCAAATACTCGGTTGTATTAGCTATACTGAACAATGAGTGACATTGAGGATGGAAACTATGAAGGGCGGGTAAGTAGTTAGTCGAACCGTGTCCGTTACCTGTCCCTTTCTTCCTGTTCCTTCTGTGTGGCTGCCGTTAGGGAACACTGTAGGCAACTTAACCGCTAACGCTAGCTAATGTTACGGCTACATCCGAGACAACGCTAAGTTAAGCGCGTCACGTCGACGTTAGCTTCACTTGTTCTGTTGGCGGACGTGTTCGAGAGGCAGATGAATGTTTTGGTCGAGCCTCCAGCCAGCAATGTTCGCATAAGAGTTCTGTAACGTTACACGACGGCGCTGAAGTTAGCTCTGTAATCGACAGTTAAGGGGAAAGTTAAGGGGGACTTAATCTACAGCAGTAAAGGACACATCCTCCATTTTTGTTATTCTCACTGATAGTGAAAGCATGTTAGACATGTTGGTGAGAACCTTCCTGCAGTCTGAGACTCATTTCCATAGACTTTTGTTCTACTTACTTAATCGAGAAAGGCAGATTTTACTGCTTTTTTGTTCCATATCAAGTCCATTTTGGACTGATCCAGAACTAAACCCACTGTACTTTGACTTGCTAAATCTGGACTATACTATCACAGAGAGGTAAAATATGATAAGACGCATGTTCAGACTTGTTAAACTCTTATCTTATTTGTGGAAATGTTGTAAAAGCGTATTTCACTGCTTCTTTAACATTTAAACTACAGGTCTTTATAACCCATTGTAGACTGGACACATTTGGACTTGTTTATCCCAGAGAAGCCTAGAAGATGTTCAGAAATCCAGATTGGTGTAACATTTATTGTATGTGTGAGAATGGAAAAAGGAGGATTTCACTAGGTAGGCCTCATTGGGCCATGTCCAGACCAATAACTGCGCTGAGAAAATCTACCCCGTAGTCGATCAGTCCAAGTATAGGAGTTTGATCTCCTGTTCCAATGTTAAAAATCTAAAACAAGTCTCACACAGACACTAAAAGAAAAAACAACAACAAAGCAATTAAATCTGCCTTTCTTCCCTTTCATAAGGGATTCATAATTATGAAACTGTTCTGAAGAGTCTCTGGCTAATATATTCTTGATCTAACTATCTTATAATGTCACTTAGAATTTCTTTGTTCACGTGAAAATAAATCTAATTCCAACTGCTTAGTAGTTTTTGATCTGGACCTGGTCTAATTTGGTCTACGTGTGGCTAAAAGGCATTGAAATCTCCCTTTGTGTGTTTTCATAAATGTTTCACAGTTGTGGTGGCTTTCAGGACCGCCTTAATAATTTACCTAAAACGTTTAACATGCTCCCACACAAATAAACCTCGGATGATCGGTCGACAAGCACTTTCAGTTTTCCCTTAACGTTCCCTTTAAGTGCCGAGTCGGAAGCTACAAATCAGAAACCAACTTCAGCTTCAGTTCGCGCTGTGTTCGCTTTAATCAGGCTCCTGCCAGCAGCTAGCTCTGAAAGCACACGACTTTTTCCCTTGAAATGCGCTAATTGGCCATTTTTTTCGTTGTCAGATGAATATTTTACACTTTACTCATTCGTGTATGAATTTTGTTACGTGCTGTGTACAACATTTGTGTATCGTCCTTTTGTGCAGATGGCTGTGATACTGCTGCAGCCATTGTTGCACTTTGGCAGCCTGAGTATTTGTTTTAGCTCATCTGGCACATCATTATATAGAAGGAAACTTTAGTCCTAAGCCTCTCTTCCTTCCCTGCTTTCACGCTCTTATTTAGCTAATTGAAATTTTGATACAACATACAGCTAAACTTGTAACAATGTAGCTTAGATTGTTGTAACTTTGCTAATTTGTGTAATTGTATACTGCATTTATTGTTCCTTTTTAAAAAAAAATTCTAAATATTCTCCTTTTCATAAACCTATGATATTAATTTTTATTGAATGTTCTTTTTTCATTAAGGTTATTGATCGTGAAGGATTTGAAGAGTTTTATCCAAGAATGATGAAGAAAAATTTCAAGATAAAAGAAGGCTAATGAAAACATGTACAGAGCAGAACATAGAAGTGGAAAGGGAGGTGATGTGACGGAAGAATGGTGTCAGATAGACGCGCTTGCAGTGTAATGGCTAAAATGAAACTGGTGTCAGTTTGGGTGAAGAGAGAAAAACAGACCTGGAATCAGAAAATGAGAAAACTGAAAAAAGAAGAACGAAGAAGGATAGAAACCCTGAGAGAAGGGAGTAGCGTGTAAAGAATCTGGAAGAATGAATGTGTCCCTAGGTTAAGTAAATACACTGTTCATGTCACACATGTCTTTTCTTTACCATGCTCCCTTTTATGTAACATGAAAATGCATGTTTTTATTTTTTCCCTTGATGGCCCAGGTGGACATGGAAATAAACCTGTCATGTACTTTTGACTTGTATGCTTAATAACGGCCACACTGTGAACCAAAGATTGATGTATTGAAGTAATAAGATTACTAACCCTTTCCTCCACAGTATATAAGCTGTGCATTTTAGACAGGTGTACTGTATGTGTCCAACATACCCACTATTATTTTTCTGTATAAAGAAATAAATGTGTGCGTCCATGAGAAAGTTGTTAACATGCTGCTGTGGCAATAGGGGTCACGCTCCCCATCTAAATCGGATCGTGGGAGTCCAGCTCGGGTCAGGTCGGAGAGCAGGTCCGGCACCCCGAGCCCAACCCGGGCCGCCAAACGCTCCGAGTCCAGATCCCGCTCTCGGTCAAAATCTAGGTATGTTGGCATTTTATAAAAGCATTTTTCATAATGTGATCACATCATTGAATAAATAAATGCTCATTATGAACTGATATGTCATATATGACTGGATGCCTCCCCTTCCTTCTCTCTTGTGTCTATTATTTTCTCATCCGTCGGTTACCAGTAAGTTAAATTCTTCTACTGCATCCTTTTTAGGTCTCGTTCAAGGCGGCACTCAAACCGCCGCTATAGCCGCTCACGCTCTCGGTCCTATTCCCACCGGAGGAAGTCCCGCTCTCGTTCCTACAGCCAAGAATACCGCCGCAGGAGGAGCCAGAGTACTTCCCCTGCATCAAACCGGCGCCGTCACACTGGCAGCAGGGTGAGTGTGATGATTGGATCGGAGGACATGGCAAAGCCCAATTAGCTGTAGGGGTGAACCAAAGGAAAGTTGAGCATGCACACACATTTTTAAAGAGTTTTGATATTACCGGTAATTTGGGAGGTTGGTTTATTGCACAGGTGAAAAAACTGTTTGTCATGTTCAAAATGTTTAGGGTAGCGAAGGAAGTCAAACCTGTAAGTGAATTTCACATGCAAGTAGACAGCCCTGGATTTAAAGATGCTACATGCTTATGAGACGATTCATAACAATTTCTGCTCCTTGTAACATCTTATTATTACAGTACTTTGTCTTTTGTTTAGACAGATCGAAGCAGCTATAGCAAGTAGAAAGACTTGAATGTGTTAAACACCATCTGTATACAATGTTTTGATATTGTTTTGAGTTGACGTTAACAATGTTGCAAGGGTTAGACAAATTTAGTAACACTTAAAGCTGACAGGAAGTTGATTTGTCCTTTTTATTTGTGAGGCGGTGTGTTGTTTCAGATTGTTGTTGTTAATGCCGTGGGAAACCACTTTGAAATGACATTTAATAACCCCTTTTTATTAACCTCCCCCTCCTCTCATTATATCAACAGAGCCATGACTTGACAAAAGAAGCATACAGTCATGGCGGTGATGCTGATGTTAGGGTATGTGGACCTTCTAACATATTGTGAAAAAGATCAATGTAATGTATTTGTGTGGGTCGAAGGTGCTGCCAGGTGTAGTGCTGGGTAAAGGGATGGAATATTCTAGTGGAAATCAAATAAAACTTGGGGCTTGTTTGCCACCAGTAACACATTACACAGATTTTGATATCTTAATCTGCATTGACTTGCACACAAATTGTAACACTGGCAAAGTGGGCATTAGCCAGCTAACAATGTTATCAATATTTAAATTAATGTATGTTCTATGTATTGCAGAAATATAATATGTGGATGATTTCAGATGTGCTTCTGTGCAGAATGATTATAATGTGCTGCATCTGTTTCATTATCCCAACTCCTAGATGGATAGATATGGATAAAATGATGCACTAGGTTTACTTCTGAAGTCAGTGTATTCTAAAACTTTCCTGTAACTTCCCATATGTTTTTTCCAAGGAAACCTTTTAAACTTTAATCAAACTGCTCAGAAAAACGGGAAGATCAAAAATATTTGAAAAGCTTCATTTCTCACAGTAAACTGATGTTGCAGAATAAATCAGGCAGATGCTCACAAAACAACAAGGTTTTCTTGCAGCACCATGTTCTCTCAGCAGTATTTATGTTGCACTGCTGCTTTAAGAGGTCCATGTCGTCATAAAAAGTAGGAATTAAGTGTGATTATCAAAGCAAGTGCAGGCAAATGTAACATATTTGTACAATGTATAATCGTACCAGGGGCATCTTTTTGAAACCTGTTTAAGGGGTTATTAAAGTCGTCATAGTTTACCCACTGAGCATTCACTGTTGGACTGGTAAAAGTGGAGATGCCTGGAGGGAACGGTTTAGGTACCACATTGTGAAAACTGAATGTACATGTAGATTAACCTTTTCTTGTGACTCAGTTGTAAGTACTTACTCATTGTGTGTAATGTTGATGGAGTGTCCACTGCATTTAACTGCCATACGCATCAAGCATACACCAAATCCAGTGTGTACAGATTTGTATGCGAAGCGTTAAATAGATCAACTCTTACCCGTACTGTTGACCCTTCCAGGCAAACCCTGACCCCAGCACATGTCTGGGGGTGTTCGGCTTGAGCCTGTACACCACAGAGCGAGACCTGAGGGAGGTGTTTTCGCGCTACGGTCCTCTGGCAGGGGTCAACGTAGTGTACGACCAGCGCACAGGGCGCTCCCGAGGCTTCGCTTTCGTTTACTTCGAGAGAATCGACGATTCCAAAGAGGTATGTGAAATGTTTGTTTGTGGTTTATTTTATTGGTCAGATGGCCAATGATGGTCTGTTCTGGTGCCAGAGACTGGTCTGTTTTCTGTCTTTTGATGTAGTTAATTGCTATCATCTGGTGTTTTAAGGGACAATTCCCTGCCAAATCAAAAAATATATATATATTTTCTTTTTACCTGTAGTGCCGTGTGTCCAATCAGATTGTTCTGGTGCATGTTTCAGAGTTTTGGAGGTATTGGCTGTACAGATGTCCCGAATTTTGACCTGGTTAGAAATCATGACCTGGTTAATTAACATAATCCACAGAGCTGCTTGTGAGCAGTTTCATGTAGGAACTGTTTCTTTTCTGCTCAACTATACCTGCCAAACCATGTCTCTGTGCAGAAGGAAGCATACATCTACTCATGGATATGAGTCATAACTTCCTGTAAGAGACATTTTTGTAGAGTTTGGTTTTTTTTGCACTTTGAATCAATCCATGTGCCATCTAGTTCCATTATAGTCAAGAGATGGCTGACAACTCTCACCAAAACAATCTAGATGGATACATGGCAGCACAGGTAAGAGGAACCAGGAGTGAACAGTACTTTCATAGTCGAATCTATTGCATTGACTTTTGCCCTTTTTTGAATCTTTTCGTTTTGATTAGTTTGCTTCAAGATATGTTTGATCCATAAATCTACAGGCACATGTGGTCATTATCAAGTACATTTTGTTTTTGTAGTACATGCAGGTTTGAAGGTCTCCTTCAGACACACACTTTGTTATTTGTGTGTGATAACACAAGTATACCACTAGGTGTCTGCCTTGCCACAAAGTCCCTGACTCTGTGGCCATGCATCTCATAGCAAGGGGTTACAGTGTGTGATGTAGGTGGGCCTTTGTGAAGTAAATCATGATAACCAAAAAGCTTACATTAGTCCGATAACATCTTCGGTCTTCTCCTGCCTCTTGTGCTCCTCAGGCAATGGAGCGAGCCAATGGCATGGAGCTGGACGGGAGGCGCATCAGAGTGGATTATTCCATTACCAAACGTCCCCATACCCCCACACCAGGAATCTACATGGGCCGACCTACTCAGTAAGTAACACTACTGTGAAATAATGCACATTGTTGTCCTTTTATTTATTTTTTTATACATAGAATCTTACTGTACTAAACAATTTATTAAGAAATGAAATGAAATTTTCCAACAGCTTATTAAAATTAAGTGTTTTCAATTATTTCTGGCCCATAAACCCTTCGTGAACACATGCACATGTGATGGTGTAACATTAATATGTAACAGAACTCCCTCAAATCCTTTTTGTAATCGAACGGTGCCTCCTTTCTTGAAACACGTGTGATTTGTAACAAGTTATATCAGTTTTGACGTGGTGTTGTGTTTTTTCAATAGATGAGATGTCTGGAAGTCACAGCTTTGTTTTTTTTTTTTCATTCCAACAGCAATGGTGGTGGCGGTGGTGGCGGTGGTGGCGGTGGTGGTGGGGGCGGCGGCGGCGGTGGTGGTGGTGGCGGCGGCGGTGGCGGCGGTAGCAGCAGCAGCAGGAGGGGAAGAGATTCGTACTATGACCGTGGTGGATATGACCGCTACGACAGATATGAGGAGTACGACTATAGGTATAGGTGAGTGATAATTTTCTAGTCCATTTCACACTTCTGTGTGGGAGAAAATGTCTGAACTTTTTTCTTTTGTCTCTTTGCAGTCGCAGGCGCTCTCCGTCACCCTACTACAGTCGATACAGGTCTCGCTCACGGTCTCGCTCCTACAGCCCACGTAAGTGTGAAGAGACATGCATACAATAGAAAGTCTGCATAACTGCATCCTTTGTATCATCTTAAGGAATGAATCCAGACTGCTGTTAGTGTGAATATTTAAACACGTTGATTTTTGTTAGTAATTTACTTACGACTGCACTAATGAGTGTCATATTTTCTTTTCGCAGGCCGATACTAAGTTCTTCCAACGTTCAGCTTCCCTTCCAATAACTGATGATTCATCAAGGTGTTTCTGAAGGGAACATTTTGAATTGGCATGTATTTATCAATAGAACTCTTCAGTTTGATATAGTTCCTGTTTACATGCAATAGATGTCTTAATTTTTAGAGGTTCTTATGCATTTGTGTGGAGTGTGAGCAAAGAACTCGGCTTCTACTGGTTGCTGTCGCTTCATTCTTGGACTCGCATCTTTTCTTCCCTCTTCATCTTCGGCAGCAAGAAGTGATGATTTATATGATTTATTGATTTATTGCATTTATCACTGTCCACGTGGTTCATGATGAGAAATAAAAACTGGGTTTTAGTTAATTAAGGTGACACTCGTGGTCTGTATTAAGGAAGTAAATCTAAGAATACAAGAGAAGACGACATAAATGTCAGTGTGAACTTGTGTTGGGTTTACCGGTAAGTAACAGATCATTTGGGATGTAAATAAGTGATCCCAGCAATCAGTGTTTGGTTCTCTGCTCACATTCAGAGTCACTCTTTTCTTTGAGTTTCTCCAGAGAGTTTTATTATCATGTATTACATTTTTTTTTAATTGTTGTTTCTTTGTATGGAAATACAAATATATGAAAACTCCAAAGTTTGTAATGCATTGTTCTGACTCAATATGCATGAAGTTTGAAGTTGAACTTCACTTGTACAGGTGGGAGGTAATACTTTAAGTTGAGTGGGTGAGGTGGGAAAACAAACTGGGAGAGTTTCGCAGAACAAGACCAGCGCCAAGATGTTGTGGATGATAAGTTTATGTTCACACAAATTCTAAAGTACTTGGTCAGGAGCCACGATGGATTGTCCAAAAGTTTGAGTTCTTTTTGTTTTTCTCATTCAGGCTAAACCAATGAAAACACGTGAAGAAGGACCTTTTACCAAGCTTTTTATTGGGTGGCTTTCATTACATAAGATACAAAGTTCACATGTGAGAAAACTGACTATTATTCAGAGTCTTCTGTGACTGTACATGGTGTTTTAGATGCTTTTCTCAAGATGTTCAGTTTAAAAAGGGGGCTTTGTTTTAAATCCTTTACAAAGTAACTCCTTCACTTTCATGTGACGGTGATAAACCTCAATTTAATGACACTTCCAGAAGATTTCTGCCTTGCATTATAACAAGATGGCGGAACATTGCTCGGTTTGTTTTAATAAGGGAAGAATAACAGTCGCACTGTCCTGTACTTGACAAAACCCTGAAAAATTGCATCAATGTGACATTTTGGAGCAAACGTTCTCCTGAAACTGAAGGAACTCATCACAGAAGTAAAGCTGAAGCAATGGAAGGCTCTTTATCTGCCCAGTAACAAGGCCCTTCATTCAGATGGGGTTAATAATCACTGCTGACATGTCATGGGGCCCCTCCGAGTTATGCGTTCATTCACACCGACTCAAAGATAATTCTTAAGGTTCCAAGGTAACCGCGAGCTGGAAGGATCCAAGGGTCAAAGTCTGACGTCTTTCTCAACACTAATTTTCAACCCTTGAGCCGAAGTTTGAGACCTCATCAGAGATATTTGTGCTAATTTTCCCCTTTAGATTTTTACATTACATTGACTTCAATAACTGATATTCCTTCTTACACAATTTTCTAGTGTAATAAAATAAGCAAACTAAAATATGATGTTAATTGTCCTTTGATAACAGTCTAATGCAGCCGCAGTTGGGCAGTTATTAACTGTAGAGAAAAGGTGTAGATGGAAGAAAATGCAGATAACCTGCTTGATCTTATGCTTACACGTGAGCCTGTGTCGTTAAACATGAATTTTCTTCTCAATGAAATTGCACAAAGATACAATTTGTCACTAAAATTATGCAGAGACAAACTTTTTCACTGAAATTGTACAAAAACTGGTTTCGTGGAAGGAGGGGGGGGGGGGGGGACATCTACCAACAGGTCGACCAGCAGGGGACAGAATGTGTAGATGGTTTCCTTGTAATGACATTCCCATGGAGCGACCCGTCTCGCCTATAGAACTCGGACTCATGCATTTAGAAAGACAGACACACGTAAGTTATTTCCTGGTTCAGAGAAGGGACAACATCATGAGTTATTTAAAGAATTTTCTTGGGGGAAGTAGTCCACACCTACTTCACAGAGAAGGAAAGGATGAGCCAAATCACTGTGACACTCTGCTTCTATATAACATACAGTTTCCATCTTCTCTCAGTTTGTCATCAACTTAATAATGAACATTTGCTGTGGAGGTTTGATGACAGAGAATCAAACTGTAACATTACTGATGCAGATTGGAACAGGAAGGGTTCCTTCCTCGTACTGGGCCACGTCTGGAGGTGAACAGGCAGCAGCATGTCCATGTTCTCTATATGTTTTGAACACAGGATGGCTGCTGGGAGGGTGAGGGTTCACATTCCCCACATCCTGAGCTGTTCACGTATGAGCAGTAAACACGAGGCTCCTCTCTGAGCAACGAGGGATTTCTATTTTATCTGCACATGTGCTGGTTATCTGACGTATCAGGCAGAGTTGTTGATGATACTGATTTACTGTTTTAAAAGAATTATCACTTAACCCTTTTTTATGCTTTTATTTAGGGATTAGCTAAAACTTCTTGGTCTCAGTGAGAAGATTGTGTTTTTTGACAATGACGTCTTTGTAGGTTAAATTTCTATATCTGTTAATATTTCAACGACACGTGTCCAAATTCAGCAAAAATCAGCTCTCAACCTTCCAGAAATGTGTTTTTATTGCATTTTTAACTGCAGGATAGTTTGTAGCATCATTATTAAATATTTCATTATCAATTAAACAACTGTTTGAAACTTGTGATCAATGTTTCGACAAATGACAATCCACAGAGAACCCAACACTTAATTTCCTCCGCCATTTTATTTGAAAAGGCTTCTGCTTCAAAAATCATTTTAAATCCACATCATATAAAATGTATTTTTCACTGAAATTAATCTCCAAAATCATGAAGTTTGATGAATGATTATCAAACACATTTAACTCAAGTCAATATCCACACAAAGTAAATAACAGCTATATTTTAAACAACAGGCACAGTGAGGTCTGCTCCAGGTTCCACAAATAATGTACTTTATTTTGAAATCAACCTAATCCAGTTTACAATTACAAGTGTGAATACTTCATGCACAACTAACCCACTGCGCCTGTCTGCCTTTAAAAAAACAACAACAAGATTTTGCAGGAATTGATTGATTTTGAGTTGTTTCAGGAGAGATTTCACAGAACAACCAATCAATCAATCAAGGTGCTGAAACCAGTAAACAGCAGAAAAGCATGAAAGTACTTTATATTTAAAGTAAGTATTTGTAACAGAGACAGAGCTGCAGCAGGGCCACACAGCTGCACTGTGTGACAGAGTCTGCAAATATTCATGTGACTGTGCGTGAAAACACCCACTTAAAATCAGAGTTTTTTGTGCTTCAGGAACATGTGCTGTTAATCTCATCTCATGTTCAATAACAATAAAAATGCACTCATCTTATGAGCCCAAAAATACAACAATCAACAGATGTTTATCACAAATAAAACTAGATTTCTGAGGGAGTAACAGCAGATAAAAACAGGTGAGAATTGCAGGCTATTTCTTTGACACACTGAGCAGAGATTGTGTGCAGAATTTGTTGAAATTACTGGCAATTAAACACACACCTCATTAAAAATGTGCCCATTGTTGTGAGCACAACATTCGTATGACGCTCGCTGTGTTTGGCTCCTGATAGCTGTTCTTTTTTTTTATTTTTTATTTTCAGTTGTTCTCGTAAAACACAGCAGCAGTTATTTCCTCAAAAATATCCTGACATTTAAATCATCTTTGCTGCCCCTCTGGATGCACTGATTGGACTTTTTCATGCTCATTTCCAGGATTTGACTATTGTTTGAAAAAAACAAAAAGAAAAAACAAAAGTGCAGAAGAGACGAGAAAAGGCGAAACGCCACGTTTCTTTAGCTGCTATTAATCTTTTGTTTTTTAAATAACACAGATATATTTGGCTTTTTAATTTAAACACACAGCATTGAGTCATTATTTAGTGTTAAAAAGAAATCTCCCCTGGCAGGATGTGTTTTTGGAGAGGGCACAAACCGCCATTTTCTAATGAGATGAAGGGTGTCACCCCACAGGAGAAAACACATCCATGTTTCCTTTGTTTTTGTGTGTTCTGGAGCCTCGATTTAACTCTCTGATGCGAACAGAAAACACTTGTCAGCACCCTTAAAAGCAGACTTCTCTGAACACCGATAAGGACTCTGCTTCCATGAGTTAATGCTCCTGTAAGGCTCCAGATTCTCCTCAACATGGCGTTCAGCACCACTCCTCCCTGACTCTGTCCGAAGCGGTCAGCCAGTGGATTTAATGCTCTCAGCTCCAGTGGAAGGAAAATACTGTTAAAGATTTGAATCGCCTGACAATATATAGATTTAAAAAACACAAAAAATAGAAGAATTCTCACCGGAAAACAGAATCCCTGGACTCAATGTACCCTACAGGGGTTTGTGAAGGAGCCCTTGCGTTTGGCGACGTAGACTATCTCAATGTTGGAGCGAGGCCAGCAGCTCAAAGTTGGGCTATAAGCTGCGTTTTACTTAAACAATCTGCCTCCCCTCTCCTCCCTCTCTCTCCTCCTCTCTAGAAATATCCCAGACTATGTTTAACCAGATCGATTTTGTCAGTTCTGCTTTTTTTCCCCCTGCACTGACATTAACCGCAGCAATCTTCCCACATATGATGCAGTGTGCTCTGAAACTTTATGTCAGGGTTCTCCTTTCTTTTTCTTTTTTTTCTCTCGCCCCTATGGAATTTGTCCATGGCGAGGAGTCGTTGCGCGCTGGGGGCGGGGAGACTTTCTGTACATTCCTCAGCGATACATTCACTTCTCCTCCTGCAGAGCCCGCAGCCACACACGCAGACAGCGGCTGCAGCCACGCATCAGCTCATTTAAACCGACACAGAGTCAGCCGAGCGCGCACATGGCTGCTCCTCTATACGTCCGGGCTGAAGAAGAGCCGGCTATAAGGCGCTGTCCTGCGGGCAACCCCGCCGCGCCCCTGCGTGCGCGTTTCGTTATTTCACTCTTGGTGGAAATCATTAAAGCCAAACAAACCAGGTTATAAAAAAATGTATGCGCCTAAGTAGGCCAACGGAAAGCGCCCCTGTTTAATAAAAATGCCTTATACCGGTCCATACAGAGAATCTATGGATCCAACCTGTGAGTTTAAACTTCTGAGGAAAGTTTCCCGGAGAGGAAAACTGAAAACAAATTATACCGCGGTTAGAAGTGAGTGTGGAGTGCATTTAAAGTGTACATTAGACGCTCCCTTTTATTCTGTCCTCTTTAAATCGATTTAAAAAACTGCCCCACAGATGTAAACACAGCATAAAACTTTCTGAAAAGTTGTGAGCAGTTGTGACCGCCGTGGGTTCGGCCACCGGCTCGTGTTCCGTTCCATCTTTATGGCTTGTGACAAAGCCCAGCAGAGGAAACACGGGCACGAATGCGTAATTGGCGCGCTGATTCATATAGAATAGTCGAGCCGGGGAGCCAATGAATGAGCGCGTTGAGGCCGAGCCAGCAGCAGTAGTACGGAGCGGGTCTGCAGCCCCCTGATTGGACGCGCCTCCCGACCAATCAGAGGGCTCTGTGTGTTTGTTCAGCAGCAGAGGAGTAAACCCAGTGAGACAGCCATGGCCCCAGTCTGAGCCAGTGGCTGAAGGGCCCACTATACCAACACTGCCTTTGTAACCTGCTTTACAAGAGCGTGCACACCTAGGCCTCCATCCGCACACACTGCAGGGACACACTGCCATCAGCCCGGCCCGGTTCGGCCCGGCTCGGCTCGGCCCGGCTGCAGGGCTGCAGAGGAGGTGACACCCACCCTGAACTTTCCCAATATGAAATCAGAGTTTGACCAACTTTTTCACAATCCAGCTGTTCAAAGGCTTGAGTGACAAATAATATAAACTGCAGTGAAAATAACACACACACACACACACACACACACACTCAGCGTATGGAACAGAGGTTAATGTTATGACGTCAGGTTTTATAGTTTACACTTCTGGTCACAACTTTTTAATATGTCTTCCATAACTCATATAGAACTTCTCCTACAACACGATCACAGCAGTTACGTCACATCCGTGAGGATGCCCACACGTGACCTAAATAAAAAAATAAATAAAACAGCTGATATATAATCCAGCAAAACTCCAATTCATAACAACACCGTCAGATGTGTCACACTAACGCAGCCTGGACGCCCTCAGTCTGAAGAGACGTCACTTCAATATTATTTATGAATATCCATAAACACAAACAGATACACTCAGCTGCCAGATTATTACGCACACAAATCTGAAACTAGTGCGGCGAATTCTCTCTGCGTGGAGTTGAGAGTGGCGCTAACACAACTTCACGCTCGTCACGCAGCTCAACGCGAGCAGGTCCACAACACGTCTCAACTGCAGGACGGACTACAGCCTCCAAAATGGCCGCAATGTTGAATCAGCAGCTCTCTGAAGGGAACATGACGACCTCAGTGATGGTCGGAGCTGTTTCAAATCAAATCACCAGGTTAAAGCATGTGTGCCTACAGAAGATAGATAGATTAACTGTAATACATCAGTCCTCTGTCAGATATGAGACATTATGTTTCCGTCTGCCCTTTTTTCAATTCCGTATTTTCATGTTGGGCTCCTTGGTGTTACAGAACCCGAACACGACTCCTCTGACAGTATACCGAGCTTCACGTCATCAACAGGTAAAGGTATGGATCCCTCCTGTAAACACGACCAGCCTCTGCACAGCGGCCTGCGCGTAAACTGCCGGCCTTCCCTCACGATTTACAAAAAGGTCATATTGCGAGTTGTGTAATATTTTAGACATGTATTCCACACGTGATTGCACGGGGCTGTTCGTTACATGAGACGCTAGGGGCACTTTAGTGTAGAGAGACCCCTCCTTCTTTCCGTAAATGCAGGTCAATGGCGGAGGTATAGCAGGAGCAGGAGGAGGAGGAGGAGGAGGGGGGGTCGCCATGTGCATTCGCTCCACATGGGCAAGGCGCTCTCTCTGCCAAACGCTGCGAAAGTTAGAGAAAACAAGTGGCGTGGCGGCTCTCGTCTCTCTCCTCTCGCCCACAGACACCCCCACTATGTGATTTTGTGTGTCCACGGGCGAGCCGGGCCTTCTGTAGTTGGACTTTGAGTTGTGGATCAGCGAGGGCATGGCTCCACTCTAGTTGGAGAAGATGGATGCCGTCATGTGGGATAGTAGTACGTGTCATTCCCATAATGCGCGAGGGCCCGAGGAGCGGCGCAGGGCCCTCCCTAGTCAAGTTTCTGAAAATTAAATGTGTCCAGTATGCAATTTAACCATATAGTGCAACATCTTTATGAATGGCCCCTCCCCCTTTTGCTCCTACTGTGTCATCAGTACAGCGCACTTAGCACAGCCGTGCGCACAAGCCCCCGCAATATCAGCGTCTCCCTGCTAAGGGCGTGCGTGAGCGCACTGCCGTTTTACTATTCCGCAACCGGCCAATGAGAATCGCGGCTTTGCAGAGAAAGGCACACGAATGTGATTCTAGTAAAGATACACTGGGTTCTCACGGAATCCCTTTACGCACATAGCTCGCCAGGTTTTTTCCCAACGCCAATCCACTCTTCCCCTCCTTTTTTCTCCACTCCCCTCCGCTGTCCCCACCCCAGATTCCCGTGCAATTTTCCCCAATCCCAAATACTTAATTGAGCAATTGGGATTCCTCACGTGTGGGCTGATTTGTAGTTTGAACACGTGGCTCATTCAAAAAGCCGGAATAGCAGAGGATTTTTTTTTCTCCCCCTTCTTCTTCTTCTTATTCTAGGCTCTAGACTTAGAGGCGGGCGCCAGCCTTACCGTGTGTGACATTCTCTGTCTCTTTGCCAAGGGGTTTGGAGGAAGACACAAAGTAGTTTCTCCTCCTTTTCACCCAGCCCGCCATCGTTTGGAGACACGAGATTAATAATTGAGCATTTATTTATTGCGCGATAGAGACAGAGGGGCGAGGGAGAGCGAACGCACTGTGAGGCTGCCAGTTTAAATCTATCTGTGGCTTGAACGACCGGGAAGCACGCCACAGCCACTCCGTAGTAGTAAAGGCGATTTAGGCTACTCCAAACACTGCACATCCGTGAGAGCAAATAACTGTCTCTCCCTCAGCGTAAAGATTGTCCCTTTTCGGCGCAGAACATGAATAAGCTATACATCGGCAACGTGAGCGCTGAGGCGAGCGAGGAGGACTTCGAAACTATCTTTGAGCAGTGGAAGATTCCGCACAGTGGTCCATTTCTTCTCAAAACTGGCTATGCGTTTGTGGATTGCCTGGACGAGAAAGCTGCGATGAAGGCCATCGATGTTCTTTCAGGTGAGGCATTTTGTGGCATTTAAAAAAAAAAGTGTTATTTGAAAAGACGCACGAACTGCTGCAATTGTGTGGAGCTCGCTCGGGCTTCGCCTGTAGGGTGGGGGTGTATCCAGCTTTCTTTCTCTCTCACACAACCTTTACTTGGCCTTTTGACACCGTGGGCTCAGACAAATCGCTGCCCTGGGTTCGAGTGAAATCTTGTAATTTCCCTGAGTGTAGCTTGATAAAATGGTCGAGTAAACACAATCACGGGGGATGAGACTGCCATCGCGCCCCTAACGCAGGTTCTGTGCCGTCCAGGGCAGCGAGGCTGTGGACGCCGTGGACTGAACCTCATTGTGGGCTCTATCACACAGCCCACCTCGGCCTCTGCCCCACATCGTGCCCAAGTGTTGGACTTGCTTTTACCAGTTTGAGTTTGAAGTCACACTCGTACCCGGGTCTCACGCTCCGGGCCTCTCCAGTGGCCACAATTCGCTACGTTGTGAAGCCATTTTCGCCCATGCTGACACACCAGGTGGTTTAATTGTGTTGGTCAAATGTAGGCCAACTAACAGAGCCACACGACCATGAGCTGCTCCGTACCACCGCCATCGTCTCCTGGTTTGTTGTTAATTTCCACTTGGGCCTGCACACGCACGATTCGTGCCATTTTAGCTCCAAACTCGTGTAAAACCACGACGTGTGCTCACGTTTGGCTCATTTTGGTCACTCGTGCTGTTGGTGGCTCGCACACTTTTCATGAATTTGTGTTGCTCACATGACACCGAGCTGAAAACACCCAGGAAGGATCCATGTTCACGTTTATATCCACACACCCTTCATTAAAATGAATATTAAACACTGGCCAGAAATACAGGAAGAGGAGGAGAAGGAGGAGGCGGGGGTGTTTTTAGGGGGTCAAAGGTTTAATTAAATTAATTGTTGCATTTTATTTTTTAATTTTAGGTAAAGTTGAACTTCATGGGAAACTTCTCGAAGTGGAGCACTCGGTCCCTAAACGTCAAAGGTAGGTCGACTTTAATTCTGTGCTGCTGGTTGGACTCGTGGAGCTCCTCTCTGTGTTTTTCGAGCCATTTTCCAGCAGAAGCACATTCATTTATTTTTTCACAACCTCATATTCGCCATTCACGTGCCTGTGTGCTGCTGGCGAGCTGTGTTAATTCAGTGTTGCGAGTATTGTGATATTTGCTGAACGCTGGATCTTTTCTCCTGGCTGCTCTGGGGTCAGATGAAAGGGGCGTATGGTGGAGCCCTCCTCCTCTCGCCATGACTGTGGGGTGCTCCTAAAACCGTCGTACATTTGGGTATAAGCAGCAACATGTCTGCATTTTCTCGCTGCTATTTTCTTGTGTACGCACACCACTTGATATTATTCGAGCTCCAACCTCGGGGCCGATTATTTAAAGCCCGGTTTGTGCTGGCTGAAATGTGTTGCAAGAGTGAGTGCAGGCTGGGTTTGAGGCGTGCAGGCCTTGTGGAGTCGTCCATTTGAGAAGGATCTGCCCGTCATTCTCCCTGCCTGCCCTGCGCTTCCGCCCTCCTCTGCACATTGTGCTGCTGTTGCATGAGATGGACTCCCAAACGCGAGTGGAATGGGAGGTTTGGGGCCCAAGTCACGGAAAAGCTTAGTTTCAGAGTTAGACCCCCGTGTCGTGTGTCAGTGGATGATTTTTACAAAGTGTAGCATACATATTTTCTGCGTGCTGCGCGTAATCTGTGCGGAGAACGTAAAATACTGGTGCTTTTTGCCGCTGTGTGCGTAATTTTAGCTGGTGACGCAATTCGGCCACAATTAAACGTTTTCTTGAATTAAATGTGAAATGGCTCCTGCCTGGAAATCGCTGGAAGGATTTCTGGGGCATTAGACGTAAATGCGTGGCTTGTTTTCTGTAAAGTTTGACCAATCTGCTGTTTTTACGCTGCGTAATTAGAATTCAGAGAGTCGAGCTGAAACGTGCAGCTCTGTAACTGTAACACGTGGTGTAAATTGATTGGAAAGTGTTTAAAATGTGAATGTGGCTCTAACAGGGAATTTCTGACGCCTTGACGTGAAATGTATTTTCCAGCTGAAGGTCACGCAGGCGCTCCCTGCCAGCTGCTGGGCTGATCATATAAATTGTAGCTTGGATAAATAAACCAGGTGAGCTATTGAGGGGATTTCACGTCAAATCACGAAAAGCTTCCTCCCCCCCAAAAAATAAAAAAAATAATAAAATAAAATAAATCCCTCATCATGAAGGAGTGGTGACGTTGCCCTGTCTTTTACAGTGCAGCCTGCTGTGTTGGCTGTGGCAGCAAACAGAGTCGAGTTTCAGCCACACTTTTTTTTAAAAAAAGAAAAGAATAAACGTGCCCTCCCTTTACAACATGGAACATGGTAGTCGTCAATGGGAACAGCACTCCGAGTACAGCCACACAACACGCACTCGTACACAGGGGCCCCTTTTGCATTCCAACCTGCAAATATCAACCGGGGGCTCGGCCAATCACCATGGCTTAACCTTTGAACCCATCAGGAAGGGGAAGTGCCGTAGCAGACAGACACCAAGGTGGGGCGGCTACAGTTTGGGGCTCCTGACGACAGAGCTGCGTTGGGTGACACACTATGGAGCGTAGCGCTTCACGCCGCCCAAACTGCGTCACGTAATCAAATACTTTAATGTACATTCTTCTGGGCCGGTCATGGTCGTGGTCAGAAGCCCACCAGAATTATCTCCAGTGATTAGCACAACATCTGCTGCGCTCAATAGTGACTCATGAAAATATACAGTGTGCATTTAAACAACGCAACACAAACTAAATCCAGCTAATTGAAAACATGTGAAACACTGCAGTCTTTTCATAGTTATCAGAGCTCTCAGCCAGCTCGTGGTCATTTACATTCACCCTGCCTGACTTCTGCTAATGTTTGTGTGTGCTTTGCTTTATTTTATTTAAAAATGTTTTTATCCGGCATTTAAAGATGACACCCACACACTCTTGACAATGTACTGTGTGTTTTATTCTTTTAATTTTTAATTCTGAGAAGGCATTTAAATTGCGTAGGAATAAGAAAATCCAGCATTAATCAGAATCTTACAGGTGTATTTACATTTAAATCCAAACTGTCTAATTTTTCACAATTGACCTGATTTTAAAATGACATTATATTTTCAGTTTTGACCCAGATAATTACAAAAGTACAGATTCAGATTCTTGCATAATGTTTGCTTACTGTTAATTGTTTTTTAAAATGTTCTTTGCAAAAATGTAGTTGGACCCTTTTTTTTTTAAATTATAAGGTTAGCTTGAGATGCAGGAGTGTTTATTATTGTGTAAGCGCTCACTTCACTTCCTGGGTCAGGTTATGGATGAATTAAACAAAATAAATGTAGCTTGCCCTTCCCCACATGCACATACCCGCCTAGTCACATGTGCAGAAGGGGAGAAAATGACATGGCTATAGGAGGGGAGGCCCCGTGTGTGTGTGTGTGTGTGTGCGCGCGCTTTGTGTGTGTGTGTGTGTGTGTGTGTGCGCCTTGGGCGAGAGTGGAAACGTACATCAAGTATGTACACATCTTGGACTTATTTACAACATGTATAGCGTAGCAGTTCTCAGGAAATGGTGTCAAGTTTCAGCCCCCTTGTCTTTTTTTTTTCTTTTTTTTTTTTTAAAAAAAGGGAAAAAAAGAAATTAAAGCTAGCATCAAAGGTACAGCTTTAAATGGAGACAATAGCGGTGATAATATCAGTGCTGTTTTTGTAGGAATGGCTCCTGGTTCTTATTACAGGAATTCTGGGTCACGGGGTCACTGTGGGGCCCCACCTGCGAAAACGGGGCTTTGGGACGGAGACTTGGGGTGCCAGAGAATTATGAATGTGGCCCCTTGTTTTACCCAGACTGCAGGCAGAGGTTCCTTTAACCTTTCTCCTAGACTCAAATCAGTATCCCATTGTGTTTTCGCTTTTCTTTTTTTCAGTTCTTTTTTTTAACATGCATAAAATGTATTTTCTGTGAAGTGGAGAGGTAGACGCAAATGTGTAACAGTCTTTGCTGAAGTTGAGTCATTCCTAACTGTTGATGATCAACTCATTGGAATTCTCTGAGGGAATTCCAAATAATTCTAACCAAACACGAGTGTTGAACGTAGCTTATTGGGTGCACCGTTTGCATTTAGGCCTGTGAGAAGGCAGCGGAAACCAGACTGCGTGGAATTCAGTCATTCAGAACCTCTGCATACTGAGCAGTGGGTGGGTGTGGATGGGCGTTGAGCACAGATCTCGTGTGTCCCTCACCATCTCTGCCGTTAAAGCGTGCTGCCGCGAGAATGGACATCTGCAGAATGGGGGTTAACGCAGGTGTGGTGCAGTGTCATGGTGCAGGCGTGTGTCTTGATGGTGGCGGCCTGTCGTTCTCAGCTGAGTGGCGAGTCAAGAGGGCGAACGTGTAGAGCGTTGGGCCATTTTAAGAAAATAATAATAATAGTTAAACATATTTTTTTTAAAGTGAGGAAGGGGCCTGGCCTCCTTCTGGCCATCACATGACGAGCCAACCCTAGTCACTCCTTCCCTCCCCCTCCCACTTTTAACCCCCGCTCTACATGTTCCTGTCAGTGGACTTGTCCGTGTCCATGGCAACAGGGCCCCACCCCCACAGGGCAGAGAGGGCCCTTGTTACCCTTGCTTGAAACAGGGCTAGCTAGTCACCCCCCCCCACCCAACACCACCACACCCCATTCACACACACCTCCTCCCCCCCTCCCCAAATCAAAGGCTGGGGAATGTATACCACCCCCACTCCATACCCTGGCTGACTTCTTCTGTGTGTGTGTGTGTGTGTGTGTGTGTGTGGAGCTATAGGTTAATCCGACTGGAAGTGCTCGGTGCATTTGCACATTTCGCTTGGCGTTCCCACCGCAATGCAGAGCATACAGAATGTGTGGGGAGAGGGGGCCGGATCAGCCAGGAATGGCACGGTGGGCCGGAAAGGGCTGGAATTCCTCTTGGAAGTTATTTGAGAATATTCTTTACAATTTGCCCATTTAGAATTAAGTATTTCCCTAATGCCTCAAATTGAATATGTTGTTGAACTGCTGTTGGCTTGATTATGGTCGTAGTGGCCAAGCCGAGGAATTTAAAGTACTGCGGCCCTGGTTGCACATGTGCACTGTGTTTTTAGTTTTTTTAATTTGACTGTAGATCTTGTGTGCACATTTTTTTTTTTTCCCTCTAAATGTCCTTTTTGGTCTATGCCTTTTTTTTTGTATTGTAAATTTGATTCCATGGCGTAAAGTCAGTTTTATAAAATGCCTCATGTTGTAAGGTGCTATCTCCTACACAGCAGATTACAAAACAGCCATTAGCAGTAGAGCTAATAGATGAGCTTCATTTTAGACGTCATTTAACAGCTCAGTGAAGCTTGTGGAAAAGAACAGGAGGTGTGTGTGTGTGTGTGTGTGGTGTAACTCTAAGTTTCATACAGAAGACAGAAAATGCAGAAAATGTCTAGAAACTAAGTTAAATTGGCTGCATATGTGTCAAGTATGTGTAGCGAGTGTGAGGCTGGTGTGGAAGTCGGTCGGGGTCAGGGTTTGTGTGTGCGTGTTTCTCTTCATGCTCCAGCTCTCGAGCCATATGTACATTTTGTTCCTGTAGGTTCGTGCGTGTCAGGCGGGCAGGGGACTTTGGAATGGCCTCCACTCTTCGCACATTTTTTATACAACATCCACATGCACAGGCGGACTACTTGTGAAACTCTGTTGACTCATTGATCCACAAGTTCCATTGTCCAAGGGACCTCAGCACATGGCCACTGTGCTCATGCTGCTGTAGACAAACCTTCATGCTAAAAGGATGAATTGGGGACGTCTGCTCTGCTTGTTTCTAGTGACGGAGCACAGCAGCACCATTGTAGCTGCTCATCTCCACTCGCTTGTGTTGTGCACACTCTCTACGAACAAGCACGCAATTTTGATTCTTCCCATTTAGAGCGACGTGGCGTGCGGAGATTGCCTTTGGTTTGTGTTTGGAACCTGCACCACCCCCTCCCCACCTTTTTAAAAAAATTATTATTATTTATAATTTTTTTGTTAGTGCAGCTGGATGCTCCTGGATAAGTGTCTATTTTGGTTGAAAAAAGTGTGTTTGAGTCCTGCAGAGGTCGACCTCTGAGGATGCAGTGCAACAGGGCGCATGCTGGACTCAAAGGGTGTAGACGGTATACCTTTTCTGCTCCTTGATGCTTCACTTGTCATGTTTCTTTTCTCTGTGTGACGTTTGGTGATTTGAGACGAAGGGCGTGGTGTGTGTGTGTGTGTGTTGCAGCGTAATTTTGATTTTGAGCACCCTCGACTCAATTTAGGCCACCCAGTGGTGATTTCCTAATCACCCCTTTGCCTCCTTTTTTCTCCATCACTTCCTCCCACGTTTTTTACCCAGGGTGCCTCAGTGCACCTGCTGTGTTGGGAAGGGATTTAAAGCAGGAGTCATATCCACAGCTTCTCCACCCTGGTCTGTCTCACTCGATGGCAGAGGGAATAAAGAGCTGCTTTGTTTTTGAATAAAATCCCTTCTTTCATTTAAAAAAAAATATATATTCATCATTGTACCCTCTGTATTGTCAGCTACTAACTGTCTTTCTCCCCTCTTCTCCCCCATCTACCTTCATCAATTTCCTCTCTCCCTCCTCCTTTATCCATCCCCCACCCTTCTCGCTCCCTTGTTCTCTCTCCAGGAACTGTAAGCTGCAGATCAGGAACATCCCGCCTCACATGCAGTGGGAGGTGAGTGCTAACTGCTTCCAGGGCGGGGCACCATCGGGCAGTCCAACTGGGCTCCCATTTAGTGGCCTCTGGAGTCACCTTGCCCCCCGTTTGGGTTTCAATTGAGCAGGCGCTTGATGATTCGTTTGAACAAGGCTGCAGCTCAGGCCGGTGAAATGCACCAAGCGATGGGCCAAACTGTGATTGGTAGAGCAGAAATGATTTGAAAATACCACTGGAAGTTTGATAACGAAGGTCGCGAGGTTGAATTGGTTCAATGTAGCTGCACAGTAGATGGTTGGTCACGGTTAACTAAGCAGAGACATTGGGGGACTTCAGAAAAATCCAGTCTTTCACAAAAGTAGGATCCTGTAGGGTCACTCACATGGGAAACTTTAAGCCGTCACGTGATCTTTCTCAACATGATATAGGTTCAGATGTTGGCTACCTGAAAGCGTGTTTTCAGAGCACTTTGAAAAAGCTTTCTGTTGATTTGAATTTGATTGTCGGGCCACACAGGAGCCGCTGTGTTTCAATGGGAAACGTTCCTAAACTGTTCTGTCATGCTGATTTCAGCACTGATCACATGTGCTAGGTTGAAAGCGAAAGCCTTTTCAAATTGTGTCCTTGCAAAAAAAAAAAAAGGAAATATTGTGTGAGTGTATTGTCGGGAGTGCTGTGAAACATTCATGCTTCATGTGATGTGGCTCCCCTGGCTGTCCATACATGGGTCATGGGATATTAATTATTTTGTCTATTTCATACACTTAAAAAAAAAAGTATATATATTTTCTTTTAGAATAAAACGTGTCAGCGATTTCTTGAGACTGTGCAGAAAATAAAATCTGCACCTGTACGATCCAACACACCTGTCCCTGCGAGAAACACTCGGTGTTCGAAGCTTCTTAAGTTTCAGGTTCGAGTCTGTAAGAGATTGAACCATCTGGATCTTCAGTATGTAGTTTGAGGTGTGTAAGAACTTAAGAATATAATTATATATTGTTTGAGTAATTCGTAACGCAGTAACAAACTACAACACAAATTCGTTTACCCTCCTGATTCCTAACACTCATGTACGTTACACACACTGAATACATTTGAGTGTGTCGGCCATGGAAGCCCTTATTTCAGTTTTTTATTTTTGCCATGTTGAGTTCGAGCAGTTTGTATTCAAGTGTGGTTGCAGAGAAACCTCCAACATCAAGAAGAAAATCTAAAATCAAAATTCCTGACTTGCTGTTAATCCTCTCATAAAGGAGTTGCATAAACCCATATTCCAACAAAGGTGACCTTTAAACTGCTTGAAAATTGGCCATGATCTTTTTTTTTGTGAACCTTTTTGGCATTTCAGGCAAAAATACACTGACAAATATTTTGTTTGAAATATTTTAGAAAACCATCTTTAAGTTGATCCTGCAGAAACTGTCTCCTGCTGCATGACGCGGAGCTCAGATGAGTGTTAATGGACCGACAGCGGAGTTAAAGTTGAAGCTGACGCTCAGTCTTTTTTTACTTTTAATTATTTATTTTTTTATCTCAAGTAAAACCCACTGTGTCCATAAAGGGTTAATGTGCAAGAACATGTCACGTAAAAATGAATAGTATCAGTAGAATTGGTGAGCTGTGACGTGGTCAGGTTTCAAGGCCACCGCCTGATTAGTGAGAGAAAAAGTGAGCAACAGTCGTGTGTGTGTGTGTGTGTGTGTGATGTCTTTTTGTGCATTTGATTTAAAAACCCCTCCAACGTTTGTTACACATTCTACTCATGTGGGTGCGTGTACATTTATTTGAGCTTCAATTTCAACATTTTAAAGTTGTCCGGCAAATTTCACAAACGCTTGTTTTTTTTTTTTTGCTACAGAAATCATTTGTGTCAAACTCTCACTGCTGACTTAAGTGTTGAATCTCAGTAAAACAGCTCTACGTGACTTCTTTTTTTTTTTTTTCCCTCTGCAGAGGTTTAGCTGTGATAGCAGGCGCTTGTAGTGTTTTTTCATTTTAATTTTATGGTCTGTGAGGCATTGTTAGCCTGATGAGAATTGTCTCATGGAATTGTTCAGTATTCAAAATGGTGAGATTGTAAGGTCAACACACGGCTTTAGATTGCAGCCTGATCCACTCACTGTGATCAAATGGCTACGGACAGGCTCAGTGTTTTGTAATGGTGGGCTCGCTTTTGCCTATGCATGTTCCTCAAACGCAGCTCGAGATCCACCCATGTTCCTTGTATGTGGCGAGCGAGCTGTTTGCTTTCTCAAAAGGTGACATGGAGGTTTGTTCCCCTCAGAGGGGGAGGGGAGAGAAGAATGATCGAACGGAATAGAAAGAAATCTTTTGATGCAAAGGCCTTGTTATGTATCTTATCAGGTAGATAAGACAATGGGTCACAGTGTGTGAAGCCCTACAGCGAGAGAATCGTAAGAGTAGTGGCGCGTTCACAAGCTGTAGTGGGTGGGCCGGGACTGCTTCCCCTTCCCTTCCATGTGCACCGATTCACAGAATGTGTAGCATGAACTCGCACCCCTCCCCCAGCCACTGCTTCCTGCTGGAATGTACCCCACCCTTTCCTGAATGGCCTGGATTCCCATTGGTCAGACTCGGTGGACGGACAGGCTGCGCAGCCAGCCAGCAGCCAGCCACTGTTGGCTTCAGGGAACTCATATCAGAGCTGGAGCAGCCTATGATGGGGAGTGGAGATGGCAGGGAGGCGGGAGGTTGCTCGGTTGGTGGGTTGGTGGAGTGGGGGGGCAGGGACGCATGCTTGTTGGCTAGAAAGTGGGGTTGAGCTCTTGGGGGTGTGGCCTCTGCGTTTGGACTGAGCATGGTCGGATGTCTTAGCTTAGCTTAGAACCCTCGCTCCCCCTCTCGCCCACAGTTGATCACATCTATGAATTAAAATCCTGTGGTCTCTACGTTTGGGCAGGTGGCCAGCATAGTGTGGCTTTCTTCTGAACGCACGTTCTGATTTTTGACATTTCCCTCTTTGTGCTTGTGATTCCACTATGCTTAGTTTTTAAAAAAAAATGTATTGAATCCTTTTAAACCTGTATTAAACATTTTTACCAACCGTTTTAAAAACAAGCAAAAGCATCCATAGATTAAAAGATCTGTTTCCTGAAATTGTGTTATAAATCTCTGTGTATAGTCAGATGAACAGCCGATAGTTGACTGAAAATCTAACATTTATTTTTTTCTAACACGGCTATTTCAAATAAAGACTTTTTAAAAATGTTATAAAACCCTGCCATGTACCTGGAGCTCTATGTGAGCGCCCTGAGGGAAGAGTCATAATTTGAGATGGACAGGCTTTTACAAGAAGGCAGCAAATTTATCCACGTAACTCAACATTCAACCCTGGGTTTCAGAATTAATGGAGTGTGTCCTTGCAGCGAGCTGGGCTGGTTCCCATAGATGGCTTCTGCTCACTAACAGGTTCTGGTCAAAGCCTCCAAAGTCTCTGAGTAATCACAGCTTCTCTTTCTCTTTCTCTTTTTAGGTTTTGGATGGTATGCTTGCTCAGTATGGTTCAGTAGAGAACTGTGAACAAGGTGAATACGCACATGTTAAAGCTTTTGTGTCGAAAAAATATAATTCCACCATCTTGCTGCAACACAAACCTCACACTGCATCCACAATGTGATTTTCACATTTTTTTAATTTTTTCCTCTACAACCTCAATCATTAAATTTTTTTTTTAGATTAAAAATAAATCATTGCAGATTTCCCAGAGTAGTGAAATTGTAATTGTTGAACCATGCAAAAGTATCACAGTGCTATATTGTGTCACTGAGCGTGTGTGAATCGACTCTGCTGTGTGTTCCCTCACAGTAAACACTGACACAGAGACAGCGGTAGTCAACGTTCGATATGCAGCCAAGGACCAGGCCAGGCTGTGAGTACACACACACACACACACACGCAGTATTTTCACGTGATGACCCTCCGTCTCATCTGTCTTGATGGCTTCGATGTGAATCTGCTGAGGTTTTTCACTTTACGCAGCTTTGTCCATTAGAAATTCGACAAACTTCCTGTCGTGTTCCTGCAGCACACCTGATTTCCTCCTTCCAACAACCAGTCTAGTTTGATTTGACATGCAATGATGGCAGGGAGGAGGGGGGAGTGTATATTTGTGTGTGTGTGTGTGTGTGAGAGGAAGGGAGGGGGGGTTAAATTAGCCATCTGGTGCCCCCTGGTGTACATGTATCATACTACAATGTTGTTCTCTGCACGAGTGGTTGTAGAAGTCTTCAGGATTGATTGATTGTTTCACCCTTAAAACAAATCCTCCATTCTAAGTAGTCACACCTGTATGAGGTGACTGCAGGCTTGAGGTTGGAGTGAATTTGGACGTGATGCTCGGCCACTCCCCCTCAGGATGTTGGGCGTGATAGGAGGTCTCTTCTCCTCGTTCTTTGTGTCCATTAGTTAAGACATAAACTGTATCAGTTGGTACCAAAACCTCTAGTTTCTGTTTTAATGCCCCCTCGTCCTTGGATCCTCCCATTGATGAGGAGCTGGGAAAGCACTTAAACAGGAATTTTTATGTTGATTGCCTCAACAGAAATTAGTTTGGCAGTTGATCCATCTCACTCAAAGTCCCCTCTGTGCCTTTAAATCACACACAATCATTGGCGATCAAGAGTTTCAGACGCTGACATCACTTGCTCCACAGGGCGATGGAGAAACTGAACGGATCCATGATGGAGAACTACGCCTTGAAAGTGTCCTACATCCCCGATGAGACGGCTTCTGCAGAGGGTCCTCCAGCAGGGGGCAGGAGAGGCTTTGGCGCCCGCGGACCCCCTCGCGCCGGCTCTCCAGGTTTAGGCGCCCGGCCCAAAGACCCGATTATCATCCCGCTGCGCATAATGGTTCCCACGCAGTTTGTAGGGGCAATTATCGGCAAGGAAGGCAATACCATCCGCAACATCACCAAACAGACCCACTCAAAGTGAGTACACAGAGGTCAGGAGTTACACTGACACCAGCTGTTTTCTCTTCCTTCCAAAGAGGCAAAGTCCATCTCTGGTATGAGCGAGAGGCCAGTGGTAAAAATTGAATGCTTACGGAGCGGAAATAAAATTCCAGGTTCATAATGAGATTTAGAACTGAGAAATGCAACGCGGTCCTTCAGACACGATAGACAGAAACATTAATGATGCCATATTTGCAGCTGTTGACACGCTGGCACACCTGAGTCAGAAGTCCTTGACTTTTTATCCAGTAATTCATGCAATGAATTTAGATCCTGTGTCACTGACAGAAGCTTGTTCCTCTGTCAGGTAGAGGTGGTATCCATTTAAAACTAGTTTAATTAGTGCAACAATTTTCTGACTGTATACTGACGGAGGACAATGTGCCATGTTTGTTGCAATTGTGCAGATGATCTGATGACACACGGACATCTGAGGCGACGCTGCATGAGGAGGATTTCACTTTTCACTTTTCAGAGCTTGTGGAAAATGGAGCAGAAGTTATTAAGCCACTTCATAAAAATAACTTAAACTGCTCATTAGTGAGCTTTATATGTATGTGTCATTTTGTAAATTAACTGAAAAGGCGTTTTTCCCCAAGAGCTTTAACGCCCTTTTGGCCCTAAACATTTGTTTTGATTCATTTGAGTCGGCAGCATAGAGACGGCTGTTTTATCATCTTAAACGACGCCCATTTAAACGCTTGCAGTGAAAAATTTATGTTTGTTAGATCTGGTTTTATTAGATCTTGATGCTCGATTGGAAAATGTCATCCACAACATATTAGACGGGCTGGAAAACTGGACGTGACCTTTTTGACACAAAGCTAAACTGATTGAATCCTCCACCGGTGGTTACACACTGAGTGGAGCGCCTCAGGGCTCCGTCCTCTGTCCTCTTGTTTTCAGCGTCTGAGTGCTCCCACTCATGCAGATTATAGAAAACGAGAAGGAGGCTGTTCAGAGCTGCTATCAACATGTTCAGAATGATCCGATCACAAGTGGACAGCCGTTGAGCTGTGAACACTCTAACGATGCACAGAGGATGCGTTTTGAGATCCGATCGCTGTGATGCAAATCGTGTTTGGGCTCTTAACCTGCTCAAGATGGCAGCAGATATTCATGAAGGCTGTCTGTTGCGACTAACCATTGAACTGGTAACGGCTGTATCTCCCTTAACAACTTGAAGAGTTGTTGCACGTGGAGTGGAATGGCAGCGGCAAATTCTAAATCATTGATGCCTTATTATCACTTACTGACTGTACCAGCCTGTCTGTTTAAACGGACGGTTTCAACTAAGTTCACCATTAACGCATAATTTATCACAGGATATAACGATTTCAATAAACGCATCAAACTTGGCAAGGAGTAAAATGGTAACTGTTTAAAGGCTGCTGCTTTGCCGTCACCAGACTCCTGTTAAAAGTAAAAAAGTGTAATTGTTTGTTCCAGTGTTTTTATTTGAATATAGAACGGGGGAGTGGGATCTGATCACAAAAGGTCGAAGCCCATGTCGAGATGGATTTAATGCCCGGTGTGAACTGACAGGCTGAAGCTGTCGTCTTGTGATCAGATCACTCGGGACGTAAATCCAAATGTGAACAGCCTTAAACTATCAAACCATTTTATTATCATACCATAATAATATTAAGGAGCGATTTTTAAAAGTCTGTGGCTTCAGTCGCTAATGTTGAAGATTAAACTAAGGTTGCAATTTTAAAAAATCACCTTCAGAATATTTGGAATATTAAAAGTGAGTCTTTAAAAGTTTCAGTGCGATCGCAAAATAAAAATCTGTCCTTGTGTTTTTATCTTCAGTAGACCGTCACAGTGACGAACAGGATCTTACTGATTTGTTCTGTCGTTCTACATCTCGTACAGATGCCTTTTTATCTAATGTTGAGCATTTTGAACGGCCCCATTTTTGTACAAGGTGCTTTACAAATAACTGGCCTTGCCTCATCTTTTCCTCCAGGATCGACATCCATAGGAAAGAAAATGCAGGTGCAGCAGAGAAGCCCATCACGATTCACTCCACCCCCGAGGGCTGTTCGAGCGCGTGTACGACCATCATGGAGATCATGCAGAAGGAAGCCGCAGAGACCAAGTTGTGAGTTTGTGCCCGGTTGAAATGAGAGACAAATTAATTATTTTGTTCATCTCAAATTCCCAGCAAATTTTTACTTGTCAAGATGAGTATGAATTGTAACTTGTGCATGATTTGATGGACGCAATTTGTCTGTCATCGGCTGAAGTTTGTTGGCGAGAGCTCGCATGTACAACGTGAAAGAAGCACAATGATGTTCCAGAACATGTGATCAAAATGCACATTGATAGGAGAGATTCTGATCTGATTCTGAACATTCTGTTAATGTTGCGGAGCGTCTAACTTTGATTAAATCTGTCTCGCCCAGCACTGAAGAGATCCCACTGAAGATACTTGCACACAACAACTTCGTAGGAAGATTAATTGGGAAGGAAGGACGCAACCTGAAGAAGATCGAGCAGGATACAGGAACCAAGATCACAATTTCATCGTAAGACTGACTTCACTATAATCTCTACACCCCGTTTATAAAAGCGCTGCCTAACATGGCAGATTTAAAGTTTAAAACTAAAGTGTCAATACTGTTGTTCTCATGTCCCTGCCTCTGTCCGGTCCAGTCTCCAGGACCTGACCCTGTACAACCCAGAGCGGACCATCACAGTGACGGGCCCCATCGAGGCTTGTGCAAGAGCAGAGGAGGAGGTGATGAAGAAAATCAGAGAATCCTACGAGAGCGACATGGCTGCTATGAACGTAAGCATAAAGTACAATAATGTGAATCAGTTGACTTCTGATGGCAAGTTCTCATTGATTCAGAGCAGACGTAGATGGACTGCTACAGTAGAGAATAACTGTGACTGTATTAAAACAAGAGACCAGGTAACAGAAAGAAACCGTTTCATGGAAGTGTATCTGATAATGGTGTTGACTCGCGCAGCAGATCTGGAAACGGCACTTTCATATCCAGAAACGTTTTCATGCACCACGCAGAATCTGATGGGGATATTTGGATGTGTGTGCAATCAAATGTTGTCAAATGTTACGTCCCATTATTTTTTTGGGGGGGGCATTAAAAATATTCTCAAAACATGAATTAAAACTCAAGTGAAAAGCTAAAATATCAAACTACTTTTGAGTAGTGTAGATACACGCTTTAATGAATCTTTTTGAAACGATGGTTTTCCAGCAGGAATATGTTGTCCACAGATTTTCTTAATGAATATCTGATTTCTGTTTTCTAGCCGATTCAGATTTCAGGGACTCTTTGTGATGTATGATGGTATATGAACGGTCTCAGGCTGTTGGTTGGACACAGGAAGCAATTTGAGAAATTGTGACCAACATTTTTTGACATTTTTGTGTTTATACAAAGTGTTGAAAGTCAGGAGAGGCTTATTGTAGTGTTTTTATATGCTGGATGTAGGTGAAGGAGTTGTTCACACCACACGTGTATGTATTCAGAAGTATCTCGTCATAATGTAGCATGCTGTTTGGATTAACTAAGAAAATGAGAAAACTTTAGATTCGACAGTTTTTCTCACTCTGAGCTCCACTGTGATGTTTGGAAGGTTTCAGACTGGATTTTGGGTGAAGTGCTTGAGAGTCCTTCAGATTGTAACTGCAGGAACTCAAAATGTTTTTTATATTGGCTCAGTTATGGTCAACAGGATTTGAAGTCCACTTGCAGACTGCAGCTTTTTGTTTTCCTTGCATGTGTCGCCCATCTATGGAATCACACAACGGTTGTAAAGTCTGATGCTGGATTTATTTATTTTTTGGTGGGGGATGTCGTTACCGGTGTTGGCTCTATCAATATGTGTGCTGATATATTATAGAGGCAGTCTGTATTCCAGTTTTACACACAGGATTTTATAAATTATAAATTGCCACACACATTTTCTGCATTAAAAAAATCATATTGGCACATCTGGAAAAAACCCTGATATATTACACCTGTGATCAGCCTCTATCTGTTGGGGCTCACAGAGTTGTGGTGGTGTGAGCACAATAAAAATGGGTTTAATGTGATGTTAAAGTAAAATGGTCATTAGGACTGTAGTGTGTGTGTGTGTGTGTGTGTGTGTGGCCTCTTTCACACTGCCGTTTGCATGCGGGGGATCCTGCACCAATTCTCCGCACCCTCCTCTGTGAGGGGGGAAATTTCGCTCCGGCGCTGATCCACCTCTGGAGGTAGTATCAGGGCTGTATTATTGGTGAGCCGTCCCAGTGTGAACGGATAATCCGGAGGCGCGGAGCGAGGGCGTGTCGGTCTGACAGTCTGATAACTACACAGGTCCTTCACTCAACTAAATACAGAGAAATGTCCCACAAAGCAACGTTACAGGACCAAACAACAGTAACGTAGTAACTGTAACTGTCTTTGGCAACTTATATGAGGAAAACAAATACCACAGCTGTATATGGAGAAGCGTCCGTCCTCCCGACTCTTCCTCGCATTTTTGCCCGAAAAACAGCGTCTGTCACCGGCAAAAACTTTAACTCACCGAGTATTTGTGATGAAAATGAATCACCGCGACCATCAGCCCTCCTGACCGAGACTTCAGGGAACTTTCCTGCAGAAAACAGCCTCCGTCCCCGCGAGTGACAGTCAGAGTCCTGTTAACTGATGATTATGTATAATTGTCATTTAGCGCGAAAAACGTAACTCCGTCACTTTCCAGGATGTTTGGTGGGTCAGGATCTCAATCACTACACATTATAACAGCATCCATATGATTATAAACTGTCCGCGGGTTTGAATTGACGGGGGAACACCGACGTCATCAACATGACGTGTACGTCACGCCTCTTTAGGAGCCGCAGCGCCGGCTTTCTGTGTGAATTGCACACGTGAAGCCGGAGATGCTTCGCTCTGTGTGAATCACCATCGGCGGAGAATTGCCGAACCACCGCTCCGGAGATAATGCTGATAATGTTTAAAAAGAGCTTGTGTTTGCGTGTCTATAATGTGATTAAAACTCTCTGTGGAAGCTTCAGAAATTCTGTATTTTGACTGATAAATCAAGAACGTTGGTTTTGTGTTAATAGATTTGTTGTCATCTGTCTGCAGCTCCAGTCGAACCTGATTCCAGGCTTGAATCTGAACGCTTTGGGTTTATTCCCCAGTGGAGCACCAGGCATGGGTCCCTCCATGTCCAGCGTCCCTCCTCCCGGAGCCCACGGCGGATGCTCATCGTTTGGAGTAAGTCACACACTCCTCACAGAGTTCAGTGGTTCTGCTCCACACACTGCTGGTACAAACCCTGGACCAGCTGGTTCTAAGCTCCATATTTCTGCGACTCTTGGGTCAGGCTGGTGAGAAGTGCAATCGTGTAAAACAAAAGCAGACATTTGGTCTTTAGCAACTCCATTTCATGTTTCTTTTTTCCTTTAGTGCAGTCCTTATGGGGCTGAGGGGCCATTTTGGGCTTCTATGCTGTCGGCGAGCAGCCAGCCCTTTGCTGTAAGTCACCCGCCCCGAAGTGCTTTGCACGGCTTGTGGCTGCTCGCTGCGGGGTTCGGGGAGGGCGGGGTTCAGGGTCTGCTACACAGAGTTCACCTCCAGCTGCCCCTTCATCTTCGACCCTTGTAGGCAGGACATAATTGTGTGCAGTTGTTAACGTGGCGGATGGGGAGACGTGACTCCTGGAGGGAAACGGTAGCTTGGCTACTAGATCGGCTTCACCAGATGTTTCGTAGCGCCATTTCTGCCAAACATGCTGCATTTACTGTTTTTTAGGAAGGGTTTTCGGCATGTTAGACATCCTCTGCAGTTGAAGCCTTTCTCTTGATTTGGAAGCTGCCAAAGCGAGTTGTTAGTGTGCCCTCAGCTGACACGCTGACTGGCATATTGGGCTCCATCCAAAATCAACAGTGTTGCCTACTTGTTGTTCGTCTTTTCCGGTGTAACTGCCTCCCCAAGTGACCTGGAAACAACAAGACGTGTTTACAGTATCATTTAAATAATGTCGTCTCTTATGAGACACATTACAAAGGGGGAAGGGGAGTGTAAGGACATTGAGATTCTACTTTCCACCTGTTTGTTTTTCTGGCAGGATGACTAAACTGATGCATGTGGCAAACTCAGATTGCGGCTTTGGATAACGGAATGAAACAGGAGACAGATGTGTGGAGGGCATGAGCTAGAACCAGACTGCTTCTTGCTAGATCCTCTCTCTGCATCTGTGTGTCGGTGGCTGGACTCGAGCTAGCGGTCTGTAGTTACTGTCTGCCTGATCACAGCAGCACTGACGTGTTTATACCCAGCAGGGACACCCAGAGTCGGAGACGGTTCACCTGTTCATCCCAGCACTCGCGGTGGGAGCTATCATTGGAAAACAGGGTCAACACATCAAACAGCTGTCGCACTTTGCCGGAGCCTCGATCAAGGTGAGTGACGGACGGGAGCTGTTCTGAATCTCAATGGTAACGTGTTGATTCCTGATGTCTAACCAGTTGTCATCGGACTGATGGGAACTGAAAGTATAAGTAAAGGTTGTAAAATGCTGGCTGTCTGCCCTCCTTCAGATCGCCCCCGCAGAAGGAGCAGATCCCAAACTAAGGAAAGTGATCATCAGTGGACCTCCGGAGGCTCAGTTCAAGGTGTTGTACCTCTTCACAGCCACAAACACACAACACAGCGATGGTAGATATAAAAGAATGGAGCTGCGCAGTAGAATTTGACTGTGGCAGCTGCAGTGCTTGAGTTATGCGAGTGTCTCTGCAGCCTGTACAGAAATGTGTTCTCTGTTTTTGTTTGCTTATTTCCTGGAAAGAAAAAAGTCTAACCTCCAAAATGCAGCATGAGTAATCTGTACTTCAACCTGTCCGACTGCAGGCTCAGTGTCGTCTCTTTGGCAAGCTGAAGGAAGAGAATTTCTTTGGACCCAAGGAAGAGGTGAAGCTGGAGGCTCACATCAAGGTTCCTTCATTTGCTGCTGGCCGAGTCATCGGGAAGGGAGGCAAAACGGTAAACGAGGATTAATCAATCACTGCGCTAGCAGCACAAACTCAGGCCAGAATGTTGTTACGCTTAGTACGGACATTAAGTTTGTTCCAACAAATGAAATGCACAGTGTCAACTTGTGGCCCTCTTATCCAGTTGAGTTTTTTATTTTGGTGTCTCTCGTTGTGATTGCAGGTAAACGAGCTGCAGAACTTGACCTGTGCAGAAGTGGTGGTGCCCAGGGACCAGACGCCTGACGAGAACGACCAGGTTATAGTGAAGATCAGCGGACACTTCTTTGCTTGTCAGGTGGGTTTCTGCAAAGGACAATAGATAACTTTTGCCTTGGGAGGCAAAGAGGCACATGACACAAAAGTTAAGAACACCCAGGACTGAAAATGCAGCTATTCTCTACTCCACTAAACATTCGTGGAGCTTCACAACAAAATGGCAGAAGATGGGGACTTTTAAAAATCCCCTGAAAGAAAATGTGAGTCTCCATCTGCTTCAGCCTTTTAGGAGAATGGTGCAACTCTTTTTTTTGTTGTTGTTGTGAAGCTCCAGAAATGTCTTGTGGTACAAAACATCTGCATGGAGGTGAGCTGATGATCCAGGGACATTTATCTGATTTCAGTCTTTGAGCTGGGGTCATGCAAAGTCGTGAAAGTTTTGCCTGATTGTCAACATGATCCAGTGTTTCATCGACACCAGAGCTGCCCAAAGCGGGGCCACCAGAAGTTTGTTTCTGTATAAATGAATGATTAATTAAAAGAGAGTGAAGGCAGTGTGACAGTTTGTGCATGGAAATGAATTAAGAAACACCTGAAAGATTCACCTGGCCAGGCTTTTTTTATTCACCTGTTTTATTGATACAGGAGAGAAAAAGATTTAGATTTGCTTGATATTTTAAATGAATCGATCTCATCAGATTTCTTCTGATCAAAATATACAATCAAAGCTGGTGACTGTAAAGTCATCGCTGTTGGTATGAAAGAATTCTGTAAACTTTTCAATCAATTAGACGTGTTGATGCTGAAAAGTGGTTTAATGTTACTTTGTAAAAACTACCAAACCTGAGTAAAGTCGTCGTTGTGAGCGAGCGGCTCGACTACTTTGTGCTGCGGTCTGATGGTCACACTTGTCTTCCAGCTGGCCCAGCGGAAGATTCAGGAGATCCTGGCCCAGGTGAGGAGGCAGCAGCAACCTAAGCCCTCATCTGGAACCCAAACTCCACAGCCCCGCAGGAAGTGAAGAATCAGCGGACTTGGAGGAACGGTGACCGAATCTGCCAGAAGACTCGACAGACGGACAGATGCAGCAGAGTCCGGGGGGAGAATAAGAAGACAAGGGGTCGTAATGCTCATCTCAGGGGTCAGAGGTTATCAGAACCCAACCAAACATCTACCCCTCCTTGTCTTACTTGATGACCTTTCAAGTGTGGCTGATAAGAGACCCTGCACCTCTAAAACTCCACCCACCTCACCTTCCTGCATCTCTATGAGAATGTACTTCTGAGGGCTCCCAATGAACGTCACCTGCCCTCACATGTACACACCCCTCGAGCGCTCTCCTCCTCCCACCACGGGTGTGTTAGATATTTTTTTTTTGTCCTCTTGTTACACTAGAAACACAAAGAAGAAATAAGGATCCCCCTCCTATCACCTCCTCGGTGTGGTACTTCAAACCTGACAAGATGTTTTGGTTGACTTCAGATTTAGTTTTTTCTTTTTTTTTTTTTTCTTTTTTCTTTTATTCTTAGTGTTTAATTGGTTGATGAAGCTTTCTCATGAGTTTTCTGTGGAAAGGAAAAGGCATTGCTATCAAGGTCCAGGTTGGACCAACATAGAGGTTTATTTTGGGGGAGGGTTGGCTCAGATTGGGTGGGCCATGTTTAGGGGAAAGATTCTTGTTTCAGGACAGGACCCCTGAAAAGGGTGGATTATATTGGGCGTCCTGCCCCTGTAATGATAGTGGCATTTTATAAATTTGGATGCATTTTATAGATAGACCTATATACATAGATGAATATATATTTAGAGGTGAGGGCAGCGCCATGACTGACACTTAGGGAAACGGTGCCGAACTGCTGCTGCCCAGGAAAACCAATTTAATATGCATTTTACTTAACTACCTCAGGATCTAGTACCTCAGAAGAAAAAAAAGAAAATGATTCTATATATATATACATATATATATGAAAAAAATGTTCCTTTCTTTTTTTATTTTGCTTTTGTGGTATTTTGTATACTTTATAAAGCTGATAGTCTTTGAACATTTTTATTTTTTTAAGAAAATTTAAAATTTGGTCAGCTGCCAACTGACCTTGCCTTCAACTCTGGTGCTTTAGGCGGCATTGTTCATGTGTATGTGTGACTTAAGATGACCCTGTACATAAAGTCTATTTGTACATAGCAGCCCCGGAGCAAGAGTTGGCGCCCCCTCAGCTGGCGGCTGACAGGAGTATCGAGAAATTCGCCTCAGTTTTTCCCCTGAGGGTCCACCATGTTCTGGAAAAAAAAAAATGTACAAAACAACTAAGACATGCAAATAATGCCAACCGTACATAATTGCAGCAATGCCATTTAGTTTTGGGATTGATATTGTTATTGGTAATGGTACTTTAATTTGTCAAAAAAAAAAAAGATTTCCTTTTTGCCTTTCTACGATGAGGGCTGTGGTCCGGGCAGGGCAGCGCGGACCTGAAACGGTCCCTTCACTCGCTGCTCTGGAGTCAGCAGAACATCTGATTCTTGTCGGTTCTGTTCCCAGACCACCTGCCACCTTCTCTAAAGACGGTGTCTCAGCAAGGTCCAAGCCCAACTAGGTTTATTTTCACAGAGCAAGCTTTGTCAGTTCGGAGTGGCCCTTGTAGCCAGGCCATTAATGTCAACGTCGTTCACTGCATGGTGAGGGTAGGGGGAGTCACACTGATAGACGCATATATTTTCTTTCGTTTTGTTTTGCGCTATAGGAAGATGATTTAAAACGAGACATTCTCTGTAACCCACAAATGCAACTTTGATGTTTCAGTTTGTCGCTCAAGCAGGGAAAAGAAGCCCGAACAGGCACACAGAAATACTGAAGGACCCCTGACTGAAAAGATGGAAGAAATCCAAAAGCTTAAATATACGATTTAATTTCATTTTGTCTCTTCATGCCGAATGTAAATATGTTGATTGTGGTAAAGTGCTTGAGTGTATCCATGCTTCCACAGTAGAACGCCGTCTACCTCAGCTGAGGGGGTGGGGGGTTGTTGTGGCACTAGGCACCCCACCCTGCCCCCACTGAGCGCCAGCGCGCACCGATACCTCAGATCCCCCCGAACACTTCTTTCTTCATGGGCGCGCCATCCTAACACCGCGCTTAACTGAGGGGCACAAGTGATACTTAAAATTATCCCCCCAAACACCCCCTGACTCCCTGCCTCCTTCCTGCCAAACCACCCCCCCCTCCTCCTCTTCCTCCTCCTCCTCCTCCTCTTCCTCCTCCTCCTCCTCCGCAGTTTGTTTTGATCTACCTCTTTAGACACATATATGAAGTAGAGGCATTCTTCTATTTGTTAGTTTAGCCCCCCTCGCCCCCTCCTCTATGCCTCCCCCATGCTTCCCCCCTGATATGAATGAAAAACTAAATCATGTACTATTTAGAATTGAGAGAATAATCGAAAAGTGGTCAAAAAATATTTTCTTTCAGTGTTTATATATACTCTTTTTGGCTTAATTGAAATCCTCAAACGATGGTTCTTTTCTTTTTGCTTTCTAATTTTTTGGTGGTGTGGCTTACATGTATTTGAACTTTTTGCTTGGGTTTTTTGTGAAAAAAGGTCAAATCACGTGTTTGTTTTTTTTTGTTTTTTTTTTTTGCATTGAATAGTTTAAATGAGAAAATACAGTTTTTTCGTTTCTGATTTGTAAGACTTCAAAATAGACACAAGTCCTGTCTTTTTTCCCATTTTGTCTTTCACAGATTGCTACACTCACTCACTGATTTGGTAGCTGTTTTCTTCTGTTAGCATTTCTTGGCTGTGTAACGTGGAACACCCTCTTGGTATGAGACAGATTTGAGGGACTGGGTCTCTGAGTTTATTTGGAAAAGTGATCTAACTTCAGCATGATATTCCCTCCTCCCCCTCTCTGCAACCATGCTTGTGCCCCTTCACCTCCCCTTCACACACAGCTCCACTTGTCAAATGCCTCTGAATAAAAAAAGAAAAAAAAAAAAAGGGCCTTGTTTTGTTTTTTAAAGCTGCCATCTTTCTGTTTTTGGGTTTATTGGTATTTGAAGGTTGTTGGTGCAACAGATGTATGTTTTATTCTACAGGCTCAAGTCAATCTGAGTCCTGCATGTTGAATGTTTCCTCTCAGTTAGAAGCTTTTGGGAAAAAAACTTGCCCCGTTTATTTGCATCAGTTGCATCACAAGGAAGGACGAGCGGCTTCATCCTCTGACTGGGACGGGAAGTGTCTGATTCGAGAATTCAGATTATGGATGTCCAAAAATCTACATGAAACCCTTTATAGTTCACTCGTATAAACAACATACTTGTACTAGTTTAATCCTGAATAATAATAATAATAATAATAATAATCCCCTAAAAGGTAACTTTAAACTTTTTAATTACATGTAAACAATTCCATCTTGGTCATAAGATCAATGTAAAGTCACATTTAATGCAGATGTAACTAATTGATGAATAAATGTGGACGTACACAACCTTATGAATATTTACATAAAGTTCAGGGGAACTTCTACATGTTTATTATTCAAGCATAATGCACAAAAGAAGAGCTTTGCATTGGATGTGACGCTCTACATTAAACTTCTGCAGAGGAATAAGATTTAAATATTTATTGTCAATGTTTTAGGCAAATTATCTTTTAATGTTATTAAACATCTTTTGATTTGTTTTCTGAGCTGTTCTGGAATCTGTTTGACCAAAAGGCAAACGGGGATTATGACAGTTTGTGAAGTAGTGATTAAATAAAATCTATAGGATTCATCAACATGAGCACAAATTGTTAATTTTGTTTGTGGCACTCAACACAGTGAGAGATGGAAAGTTTGTGTACCGCCTTCCCTCGAGCCTCAACTTAAATGTCTCGACTGTTTCACAAACTGAAAATATCTTCCTAAACTTAACCGTAGACCGGATCAAACCCTGAAGTCTGACCTCGTCCCTGTGACTCCAGCACAGCTCATAAATGTAACGGTTCATTCTGTCAGACATAATTCAGGCACGAGCGATAATCCTGCACAGAGTCACGTAGTGTAAGTGTTCAGTTTCTTGCTCATCCTGTCGATGACATTTTGTGACTGCGTTGGAATATGTTTAATTTTCTCTCCAGTTTTGAGACGCTCCATTTTCTTTGAGAAATGTGTTTTGCGAGAACAGTACACTGGAATATCAGGGTATTCCCAGTTATTGCATTCCTTATTCTGTCTGTCTCAGAGTCTGGCTGCCCTTTCACAGAGGGAGAGATGCTGAAACCTTGACTTTACAGAGGAGAAGTGTGAAGGAAAGGACTGCAGTTTTTCAGAAGAAAAAAAAAATAAATTATTGCTTGGTCACTTCTGCTGAAGGAAAGCTGATGAAATAATTCACACTGATTTCTTCAGGAGACGAACGGTTAGTTCACAACCTTTATTAGAATACTTGAATTAGCTTTTTGGGTCGGACAGTATAAAATCATCCTTTGTGTTTCCAACAGCCGAGAGAGAATCTTTTGGAAAACCATCTCAAGGATTTCTCACTTAACTTGTGACAGTATAAGGCATAGTGCTGAGAAGCAGATCTCGGCTCAAAATCTGCACAAATCATAAAATAATTAATCTCCTAGCAACTACTTCATCTGATAATGAACATGTGGAAGGTGGAAGGAGAGCAGAGGGAGCAGTCTGACGTTCAGCAGCCTCTCACACACTGCTGCAGCGTTAGCCATCTGCTGAAGCCAACACTCTAATAACAACTAACCTAAAGACACAAACAGGATAGCATTATTATTTACTTACATTTCTCAGCAGGTTTAAATGTATTCCTGCTACCTTTGCATTACACGATTAGATTTGCATATGTCAGTCGTTACTATCTCTGGTGTTTCCACTGCTAACAGGCAGAAATGCTTTGGCGTAGCTCAGTGGAGCCTACAGGGGGCGCCTGTCGGTCAGTAGGTGATGGCTCTCCTCGCTGGAGGGGAACAGCGCCTCCCTCATGCGGACCATCCGACCTCTGACCCCAGCACGGTCGCAGGCGTCCTCCACCAGCGGCCTGCGAATGGGTCGGTACACCTTGTAACGCCTGTGAGAGAGGAGAGAGTGTGTGAATAACAATAAGGATGAAAAGAAAGAGCAGGATGAAGCGGTTGAATGTTTAGTGGAGACAGTTCAACCTCTGCATGTCACAGCTGCTCACCTGCAGACCAGATAGGCGATGAACGCAAAGACGGCCACCAGCACAGCGGTGGAGGAGAGCACCACCTCTGCAGCGTGAGACGTCTTGGACACTACAGAGACACAGAACAACAGTCTGTCCAACGTTCGACACAGCTGCGTGATGAGGAGAATGGATTTGGTTGATTAAGTGGTTTGTGAACTTTGTGAGTGGGAGATGTCTGTGTGTGACCAACCAGGTGCATCCTGGGACTTGTTGATGGTGACGGTGGTGCTGGTCAGGGCCAGGCTGCTCGAGTCCTCCAGGGTGATGTTGACGCAGTAGGTGCCGGGCTCCACAAACGTTCGCCTGAGATGAACCTCACACTCGGAGGACGGAGGCACGTCATCGCACATGATGTTACGCACCTGAGTGCAGCCGGGGTCCGACACGATGGTGCAGGCTGAGGTGGGGGTGCTGAGGACGAGGGGCGGAAGGTTTCATTCAGAGCCTGATAGATGTAACCTGTCCACCTGTAGTGTCTTTAGTGCCTTTTTAATGTCTTGTGAGTATTTAACATGTGAGGAGACTGGAACGTTTTTGACCTCAGCTATGAAAATTAAGCCACCAGTGACGCCAGACATTTTGTCCTCGAGCCAAATAGCAAATGAAAAAGATTGATAATAAATGAATGGTAATCACTCACTTGCCCAGACACTTCACCCGGAAGCTGATGTCGGTGTTGGTCACTCTGGAAGCCGACACGTCCACAATGCGACTGTTTGGCTGGCTCTCCAGTGTGTGGCTGGGCTCTGTGGGGAACGCAGGAATGCTGGTGGTTTTATAATGTGTAATCAACTTTTCATTACGTTAAAATTATGAAGCATGCAAATGTTTTGAGTGTAGAGCAGTGAGTGCGTGTGTGTGTGTGTGTTTGATTCCACAAAAGCCGGTTTCATGGGAGGAAAACCCCGAACAACAACAACAACAAGCAGGAACCCTTCTGGTAGAAACTTGAATCCTTCCATCACATAAAAACGTGACTCTGTAATTTGGTTTGGTTTGTATTTTGATTTGTGCAACAAATGACTGTTAAACTCATCTAAAGACACAAATGTCCAGTTTTTTGACAGCCACTGGGTGCTGGTCCTGCTGACCATGTGACTGGAAGTCTGTTCTGGAACATCATCTGTTTCTACTCTCTGTGGTGTTTACTGGAAGATCAGTAAAGGAATAGGAACAGTATATAGAGGATCAATACATAAACATCAAAATCAAGTTTTCAACCAGAGATTCTCTTATATTTGAATTCAACAACATCATTTGAAGTTTGGAGCTCTTATCTCCTCTGTCTCAGCCCCCTTGTGGCAAAAAGGCCAAAAAGCGCCCACGCCTGGACCCTGGCACCGGTCCGGTGTTTGGTACTGTTTGGTACTGTTGGGTTATGACCCCAGAGTTCAGCCGCACACCTACCGATAATGGTGATGTTGCCCATGAAGGTGCCATGGACGTAGCGGAAGCACTGGTTGGTCTTGAGGTGCCTGGCGTGGAGCCAGGCCATGGCGGTGGGGCTCGCACTGGCGGCAGTCGGGGGAAGGGGCTCCGTGGTGGGCACGCCTGACGTCATGGCAACGGGAGTGGAAGGGGGGAGGGGCTGGCGAGTGGTGATGGGTGTAGCTGAAACAGGGGAAACAAGTGGCGAGACGCTCAGGTGAATTCACCTCCTCTGTCACTCTCTTTAACAGAAACACTGTGAGCTGCAGGACTTACTCTGTTTGGTCTCCATCTTGATAGTCACAGCGTGAGTGGGAACCTCTGGAGGAAGAGACACGAGAGACAACGTTACACCTCAACGATCGCTGCAGGGAGAGTCACATCTTTATTGTCACCCTCGATGTGAAGTAATGGAATGAGCATCCTTCATTTTATATACCTCTGATCGACAGGGAGGGCGTTCTTCTCCATCAACTTAACTTTTCAACATCACAATTAAAGCAATGCCTTACCACTTGGCCACCGCGCCAGGTGTTCTCCTGAGTATCTCTTCATGACTACATACACCAAACATCAGCTCTCAAGAAGGCTTTTTACGTTTGCACTGAGGAGTGTTTAGCTGGTTGCAATTGTTCGATGCCACTTTATCCTCCACGCTGGATCTTCAGTGACTCACCTGGTCAATTCATCAGGATTACAAAAAGAAAGTAAAAGTAAAAAAGGAAAGCTCTCACTTGTTATCATGCAGTGACTTTTGGTTTTATTTGAGATAACTTTCCCTGATGCTTCTTCTCCCTCTTTTAAAAATCAATGTGAATGTGCTTAAAGGTCCAGTGTAGAGGATTTCTTGCAACCAGGTGAACACCCCTCGCCTCTCCCTCCCCTGCTGTGTCCACCTGTCTCTGTCCGGTACCTGTGGGAGGCGGCGGCGTGGAGCTCCTCTGAGTCGGGGTGACAGCAGTTGGCGGACACTCGATGGGGAACGCTGCCTCCACCACCAGCATCACACTCATGCGCCCCAGCCGGCTGTAAGTGTGTGTGGTCACGTCGCGGTGTGTCACCAGCTGGTTGCCATCTCTGAAGTCCCAGATGTAGTCGATGGCGGCGGCAGTTTTGAGGTAGCCACTGGGATCGTGGAGCTGGACTTTGAAGACCACGTCCTCACCACGAAAGAAAACATTGTCAGACTGGTTGACCGCAGCCCTCTGGGAGATGTTGACAGCCACAGGGATCTTATCTAAGAGAGAGGGAGTGTGACGGGGAGTTGTAAATAATTGATTCTCTAGGTTTGTGCTGTCTGTCGGGCTGAAACATGCTGACAGATAAAGTCGTACAAGCTGGTGAGTTTGACTCCACCTGTGACGTAGAAGACACCGTTGTCAGTGGTGAGGGGGCTGTACTTCCTGCGCTCACGCTTCCGGTAGACCATGACCTCCATGACCTCGGCGCCCAGGGGGATGTTGGTGGTGTTGATGGTCACACTGGAGGAGGAACCGTCACACGTCTCATAATACTGACCTGGAACAATCAGAGGAGACGAACCGAGAGACAAACTGTTAATGAATTTGTGTGTGGACACGTGAAAATCTGTGAACCGGTGTTGTTCTCACCCATCGTGTGCCACACGTAGACGTAGCTCTTGCGTCTCCAGTCGTTGCTCTGAGGGAACGGCTTCCCATCAGGGAACACGTTACATTTCTTTATGTCGGTGCACTTTCCAAAGCCGTAGTCGTCTATCCAGGAGGTCCAGTTGTACACATAGCCAGACTGCAGCTGTCCGTTGGCTGCTCAGAAGAGAAGGGAGGAAAAAGGTTGTGTTAGTAAAAAATAGAATAGAATAAATCTGCACATGTTTGGCCATTTTAGCCTCTTTCAGCTAAATGTTTTGGTTTTAAAGTCTGCAGCTTTTTTGTTCTGGTTCAGTCTCACCGCTTCAGTTTACAGCAGCAGGCAGATGTTTTTTCAATATGAAAACTAATGTTGATCTTTGCTAGCTGGATGTGTAAAAGGTCAAATCTATGACAACAAGTTCACATATCGACTTTATAAGTTGTTAATATGACGTTCTGGTGCTTGCAACTTGTTGTGCTGCCCCCAAGTGGCCAAAAAATGAACTAATCCACTTTTTAAAGTGTCTGTTGGTAATTTTTTTTGTTCGAAGTGTGATGTAGTAAAGCAAAACATGTTTTCTGTGTTTCTGAGTGATGGGCCACTCAGCCCACTTACACTCAAAAACAGTAGCTCAATAGAATGACATTCAGTAGAGTGCATACCTCTGCCAAGGTCCCAAAGTCCCCTGAAATTCATTCAAGCATAATCTGTTATCAAACACAATACCTCTCTATCACTCTAAATAATATGTTAAACCACCTATATTATTCTGAACCACAGCTTTAGATGGCCAGATCTAGGATCTGCATCAGGGTCCGAGAATTATTCCTCATGAAATTAACAGAAATGGTGACAAATGTTCCTGGTATCCGTCCCTTTATTCAGATCTGGACCAAAAACTAACGGGGTCTATTTTGGGTCGAGACCCGTCTTCCATCCAAGTTTTGTGGAAATCTGTTGAGTACTTTTTCTGTAATCCTGCTGACAAACCAACAAACAAATGGATATGTATGAAAACATGGTGGAGGTGCTCACAGTCTCCAGCTGGACCAGATCTGGTTGCCAAAACCAGAATGCCTGTGACCTCGCTATACCTCTACCATCTGTGGGACTTCAGCTGGCCCGATTATGGCCCAGAACCTAGGCAAGGTTCATGGGCACCTGAGTTTTGGCTACCCGATCTGGACCACCTGTGGACCCGATCCATCTGTGCTGAGTGTAAGAGGGCTCTGTGGCCCGTCACCGGACCGGGCTAGTGTTGCTGTGTGGTCGGCTGTGTTAAATGGTGCAGTGGTGTTTTTTGGTGCTTGGCCTGGCCGGGCTTTTTGGCAGCACCTGAGGCCTCCAGCTCCATACCATCCGGGCAGTGCTCATCCCATACAAGCTCCCCGTTGGCGTCCTCCTTCTGGCATGGCGGGTACTCCAGCTTCGCAGTGAAGGTGATGCAGGATCCATTGATAGCCGGACTGTCGCTGGTCAGACGAACCTTGGGTTTACCTGCAGACATGTGTTCCAGGTGAAAAACTGAATAGAAAACAGGGAGAATTCAGAAGGAAAACCCGATGACTCGACTCACCTCGGTGGTGCGTGAGCTCTCTGGGCTTTGGGTTCAGTGGAGGGTAGAGGTAATCATCCCACGGGTTGGTGTCGGGGCCCCAGCCCGGGATCGGTGGAATCGGAAATGGAAATTTCCCCACAGAATGCTTGTGAGGGAACATGTCGCTGATTGCTGGAGGGAGAGAAGAAGAGTTTCAAGGCATCTTTAAGAAACATTATGTAACTTCTTCACTAAATTACAGCCTCAAAACACGTCGATGGTTCAGCAGGTTGTTAGAGGCTGAACGGTGTCTCTGACTCAGCCGCTCCGCCCTCCATCACCTGATTCTGCTCCATGTTTCTCCAGTGAGAGAGTCGGATCATAGACAAATGTAACATCTGCAACATATAACATCGTTATGATTCCTGTTACAGACCTGAGATCTGTTTTAACCACACTGGTGATGGGGGGGGGGGGCGCCAAATCACACAAAATGAATATTTCTACATAACATTACTTTGAGGGTGGAAAACTTTTAGTCTTAGTCATTGATTATTAACATTAAGAGCCACAAATTCTTACCTTTGTTTCAGAAAATCTTCATTTCTTCATCGTTGTAATTTCAGGTAATTTAATTTAAATGATTAGAATTGTAAGTGAAGTTTACTTTGCAAACATTTCTAATACACTGGAGAGAATCCAACATCTGCGAGCATGGTTTAAATCTCGGATTTGAAAAACATATTTAATACTTTTCTATTAAAACTTTTTAATTATCATGACATGAACATTATTTGTAGTGTCATATAATAAATAGATGGAAGTCTTTGAATGTATAATAATAATAATCTGGACAGAAAATAATATTTTGAGAGAAATTCCCCCTGAATGATGATTTCTGGATTAAATCAGGTTTGTTTTTTCTACATGCAGCTTTAAATTAAACATTTTACCAAAAGCTCACAAAACAGAGAAAAAAGTATGAAAATAATTGGAATAACCCTTTAATACCAAACACATCTGCTCTGTGAGGGAGATGATTTTCATTTTGATTCCAGACGAACACATGTACCATTAACCTGAATTCATTTAGTCCTCCAAATGATTTGTTTATTATGTATTTTGCTGAATGTCTTTGTTGTTTTCTTAATTTAGACTGAAGCTCAGCTGTCAAACATGGAGGACAGACGGCGTCAACACATTCCATCGATTTAATTCGATTAAAGAAATAAATAATCAGGATGTCTGTCTGTGTGTGAACAGATAATCAGCTCAAAGACTTCTCAAACTAAAGATTTTACATAAAGATAATTAACAATAATAATTCAAATCAGCTGTTTGCACATAATAAAATATGTTTCTGCGCTGATGCATTAAACAGATTCTGTCGTTTAAAGGTTCAAATTGAAGACATATTATTAATAAGTATTTTTTGTGGGTGATAAGAACAGTTTCCTTTGTGTGGATGAGCTGATGTTTGGTCTGTCTGGACATCGCAGCCTTAATTAAGCTCATGGGACTCTGAGTGCTCACAGCTGATGTCAGATCAGCTCTCACTCAGAGACAAATATCGAATATCAGAAGTCTGTTTCACACTTAATAACTTCTGCGCCACAGGTGATTTTTTAAACATAGATTAGATCATTTCTGTGTTTTCAGCTGAACATTTATTGTTGCGCACAAACAAACATCAGCTGCAGTGAACACACGATGATTCTGCTCATGTTTCTGTCTCAGTTCTCGTCTCACTCACTGTTCAGATTCTGTTTCCTCTCATGAACATTAACAGATTAATTCAGCACCACTTACTTCTGCGTCCTTCAGCCTGGAACACGAAGAGGACACACACCAGGACGGACACACATCGCAGGACTCCCATTTCAGGAAAAAAATAATGCTCAATAAATCTTTAAAAAAAATAATAAAGATGAAAATAAAAATCCACCTCCCAGAACACAGATTCTCTCTGCACAGACGGAGCTCGTCCTTGTCGTCCCCTCTGCTCCTCCAGCTCTCCCAGAACTTTCCCCCCTCGCTTGTCCTGATGTTCAATAATTTAATCTGAGCGCACGAACATGTGATGTTTCCTAACAAGACGCAGCGCATCCCTTATTATAGTCTCCTGAGCGCAGGAAACTCATGAGAGATGTTTTGCGCGCAGACGTGCGCACGGCCCCTCTCCGCCTCCCTGCGCCTCCCTGCGCCCTGACCAGAGGTGATCCACTTCATTTAGATTTAATTCATGTTTATTTGTTAACGGAATAATTACTCACATATTCTGACCATGTGAGTAATGTGTGGTGATGCATATTCCCTTCACACTTTTTATTTCTTTGAGAACTCGGCCCTCATCTTTTTATCCAATTCAGAGAAACTGATTCTGAAATCTTAAAAAAAACTAAATATTGTTTCATTTTTTATCTCCAAGTTAAAACAATCTCACACGAAATATATTAAACATTCTGATCGATATCTCTCACTGACTGCAGAACACAAATAAAACGGTCCATCCGCTTCAAACGTGATTTAATGACATTATTTTGTTTTCGTCTTTTTGTCCACGCGTGACAGTCGAGCGCGTGACCGGGTTATTGTGTCCAGCTGTGTCATCCAGCTGTGTCACGGTGAGTCGCCCCGCACTGTTTGCGTGAGTCTTGAGGTCCGCGCGCAGGTTGCGCAGCAGCTGGACCCGCAAAAGCAGAAGGAAACAGGCGCGTTCTGTTTTTCCAACGTGACAGAGACGATCACGAAGTTTCTCCTGCTGTCGGTCACAAGGAGAGTTTGGAAAGTGAAGCAAAGGGCTCCGAGACGATCCTGCTCAAGAGTCAAGTTCTTTAAATCAGAAGAGTTTACTGAGCCTGTTAATGAGTTCTGATCCAAACAGAGGGGGTTCTTTTTAACTGTATGAAAATCAGAATTATACGATTAATATAATACAGAGGCTTCAGTCTTTAATCAACCCTGAAACCTGAAATATGACATGAAACATCAGATGTGAAGTTTGAGGCTTCTTCTTCTTCTTCTTCTTCTTCTTCTTCTTCTTCTTCTTCTTCTTCTTCTTCAACCCCACCCTCTGTTGGAGGACATTTGGGTGTGACCAGCAGATATCTAGTCGCGAGCTCCCTGAAGTTTTCCTTCTTGTCAAAAAGTCTTGAAGTGTGATAGAAAAGAAAAACAAGAAAAGAAAGCGTCAGTGCAGCTCTCCGTCCGGTAGAGGGCAGCACCACTCCGCAGCTGGAGGAGGTGCTGGAGGAGGTGCTGCGGCCCCCAGACACACACACACACACACACACACACACACACACACACACACACACACACACACACACACACTATATAATCATTAATCATCATTAAAAGGAGGTTAATTAAAGGTTTGGTAATAGTTACGTCACTGTCAACAAACACTTGACTGCTTTATAAACCATCTATTAAATATTGTGAATGTTTCTAAACGTCAGTTGCATCTGAATAATATCATCCAGATAATGTTTACAATATATTTATTAACGTGTTATAAACATCAGGTGCGACTTTACACTAAACATTAGATTAAGAACTGGTTTATAAAGCTTTACACTGAAGGTGAACAATAAAATATCTATTGACTTTCCTTGAAGTTTAGATTGAGCTTTTATCTGTTTGCTCATTCTGCTGTGTGTTTACATTCATGTTGTTGTTGTTGTTGTTGTTGTTTATTATTTCCTGGATTATTTGCTCATTCTTCTGATCTGTTCTGGGACACAGTCTGACAGAAGCAGCTCATCTCAGTCTGACAGAGTCTTTAACATCAACGATGATGATCTGAGGAACCTGGAGCCGATTCATTATTCACAGTTTACTTTGAAAACACCAAAAAAACAAAATCAAATCTGTCAATCAGCGTCTGAATTAATCAGCCAGCCTGATAGTTTCATCTCTGTTCTCTCTTCTCTTCGAGCCCAGACAGAAGAGTCCAGACATCACTGGCTGCACAACAGCAAAATGGATGAACAACAAGCCAGAAATGCATTGTGCTGCCAACAGTCACTGTTATTCTCTCTGTCTTTGTTCCTCTCCCTCCCTCCCTCCCTCCCTCCCTCCCTCCCTCTCTCCCTCTCTCTCTCTCTCTCTCTCTCTGTGTGTGTGTGTGTGTGTGTGTGTGTGTGTGTGTGTGTGTTGGGAGGATGCATGCGAGTACTTGTCGTGCCTTCTCATTTACAGCTCTGGCCTCCAGTTGGATGGAGGAATGCAGGAACATTCCCGAGAATGTGGACTGGAACCTGGGCCTTCAGTGTGTGTGTGTGTGTGTGTGTGTATGTGTGTGTGTGTGTGTGTGTGTGTGTGTGTGTGTGTGTGTGTGCTGGCAGCTGAGAGTCCGGTTCACTGTGTGTTCTGGCTGCAGGCTTGGAACACATGGGAGTGTTCACTGTGCAGGGCTGAGGACACATGCAGACTGTCTTCTGCTTCTCAGTCTTTAGGTTTATAATCATATTCCCAGCAGAACCCAGGAGGAGTCAGGAGCAGGTCGCCTCTCCCTCTGATCTGCCTTCTAATCCATTCCCACACTCATCTCGTCCTCTGAAGTCCTCCTTTGCGCTTTCAACTCCTCAACCTGTCTCTCCAGGTGTCCCCCCCCTCCTGTGTATACTGTAATCAGAACCATCAGCAGCCATGCAGCCCTGTCATCCTGAGCAGAGGGGAGGTGAGCGTCTGATGGCTGCTAATCCCACCAACTCACCCAAAAAGAAAGGCTGCCAGACAGTCATCACCATCACCAACGCCTCCACCAGGACGGACAGGGGGGGGGGGGGGGCTGGTTTCTGACAGCAGCCAAACTGGCTTCAAAGCTCCACAGGCTGCAGTCAGAACGCACAACTTCTTCATTTCTACTGATGTGGTGAGAAAATCTGGGCACAGCCTGACCTCCTGTTGGACTTCACCCTGAAGGAAACATCACCTAGAGGTCACTTGGAAAACGCGTCAGGAAATGATTAGTCATTTTTTCCACTGACTTTTCCCTCATAAAGCTCTTTTTCATAATCTAATTCTGGTGCCACTCGCTGTGCAGAATCCATTTCCAGTGTGATACGGTAGGAAAAACAACTTTATGACAAAACAAAACAATTTTCCACTTGTCAAGTCGGCCTCAGACTGTTACTGACAAACTCTTTGTCTCCATTCACACGAAAACAGCTGTCCGGGCTGCCAAGAGCTCCTCGCAGAACCCGGTGGAGATCGAAGCTGCGACCGCCCCTCTTCCCGGCACCGACAGACGGTCATGGGACTGCGCGGCCCGCCGCCAGCTGGCCGGAGAGCGCGTCTTTGAAGTGTGACGCACCGAGGAGACGCCCGCCTGCACCGAGCCGTCTCTCACACGAACTGCAGGAAATATAAAAACACGCTCTCATTCCTCTGCAGTGTGAGAGTATTTATAACCGACTGCTGTTTGTTTTGGAGACGGACATACTGTCACCTCCATGAGAAAATGCTCGTAACAACTTCTTGGAGTTGTGACAGGAATATTTGCAGTGACTCTGACAGACTTCCAGAACTCTTCACAGACATGTTCCAGCGGTTTGACGTTGAAAAACACTGACACCAGTCCACGTTCACAGCCTGAATGCTCTACGTTTGTTCATTTTCCTGCGTAAAAAAATGGTTTTAATCCCTGTTATGATCTGAACTCGAGGCTGCTCTGAGAATCACCGCAGTGAACAGGTGGAGGAGCAGGTGGACTCCTCAGGTGCACCCCTGAGCTCAGACCTGCTCGGGCTTTAGGACCGCGGGAGGAGCTGGATGAGGGGCGACGTGTGCGCACCTCCACCGTGTAGAGGTTGAGGGTTTGTCTTGAACCTGGTCTGTTGGAGAGTCCCAGCTCTGGTGCTCCATGGAGGCACCGCTGCGCTTCAAAACACAGATGGGTGACTTGTTTCTCTTTCTACTTTTTGGATAACCCCTGTAGGACCACAAGCTTCAAAGTTGAGTTACAACTCAAGCATGGGGCCGTCGAGACAGCGCTGGGTTAACTTCTGAGCGCCGGACCACTCTTCATCATGAGGCTGTGGGGCAGAGCCACGGCTGCCCGCAGGAGGATGCTCTGCCTCTGGCTGCTGCTTCTCGGGTTCGCCTTGGCGACTCTGGCGTTATCGGACCTCTTTAACCGGGACCGAAGCCGCACTCAGCAGAACCCTGGCCCTCCCCGTCGCCCCCTCCAGCGGTTTCCCGGTGAGCCGGACCTGGAGGTCATCGTGGATTCCCGGGACCCTGCATTAGAACTCGGCGCCGATCTCGCCCCGCTAAAATCTCTGCAGGAGGACCAACTTTTATTCGTGCCATCGACGCAGGGCACGAAGAACCCGCCGCAGAAGAAGGGGAGTTATAAGGTGCTTCTGCCCGGAACAAACAGGGACACCCGCGCCACTGCGCACCCGACGCACGGGGAGATGGGGAAGGCAGTTGTGCTACACCTGGAGGGTGCGGAGAGGGATTCGGAGATCGCTGCGGTGCAGAAGTACGGTTTCAACGAGGTGGTCAGCGAGAAGATATCACTGCACCGCAGGCTGCCGGAGGCGCGCCACCCTGCGTGAGTTACCAAAGCGCACGGCTGAAACCAAAACCTTTGCACCGGAACGAAACAACTTTGGTATTAAGACACTTTAAAAGTGTTAAATGAAGTTGTGAACTTGTTTGCAGGTGTTTGGGGGAGCGCTACAGCGAGTCGCTGCCGTCGGCAAGTGCTGTCATCTGTTTCCACGACGAGGCTTGGTCCACGCTCCTGCGCACCGTGCACAGCGTGCTGGATACGGCACCTAAACAGTATCTGCAGGAGGTTCTGCTGGTGGACGACCTGAGCCTGCACGGTGAGTCCACATCCATCCATCCATCTATCCCTCCATCCTTCCTGACCTCTGCATGACCTTGATGCCTCTGTTCACTCCTCAGGTCACCTGAAGAATGTGCTGAGTGAGTATGTGTCTCATCTGGACGGGGTGCGTTTGATTCGCAGCACCAGGCGCCTTGGAGTCGGAGGGTGCCGCGCTCTGGGTGCTGCCAGAGCCGCAGGGGAGGTTCTTGTGTTCATGGACTCCCACTGTGAATGCCAGAAAGGCTGGCTGGAACCTCTGCTGGAGAGAGTGGCACAGGACAGGTACGGTTTACTGTGACTGTCTACCAGAGTGACTGACAGCAGCGACTGTTGTTGAGTTTTGTGCTGAAGAATAATTAGGATCTTAAAATTCAGTCTTGCTGTGCTCAACCTGTCTGTGTTCTGCTGTTTGACAGGAGCACTTGAGGGAAGTGAGAAGAAGGAGGGTGCAGAGTTATCAGGTGTCCTCTCTCATTAGTAAGGCAGGAGTATACATGTGCTGCGTGTGTATCCAAAGCTCAGCTCTCATGATTTGGCTCTCGTCTTGTGTCTCAGGCCGCCTGCAGCGTGCCTCTAATTAGACTAGGTAATTAGGCTGAACTCTCAGACCTGGAATCTGCAGCCACTGAACTCTCTCAGCCACATGTCTGACCCTTCTCCCATTTCTCTCTCTCTTTCTTCCCCTCTTTAATCTCTTCATTCCATCTCCTCTGAGCATCACATCACACTTGGCCTCTTGATGGGAAGATTTCATGTAACATGTGTGAAGCAGAAGTGACTCCAGCAGAGGACAGGATGTTCATGAGCACAAAACACACAGACTCTGAATAACAAGTGAAAATGAAGCCAAGGAAGGCTGGGTGTGAATTTAAAAATGTCTTCCTCTTCCAAATCTCTGACCGACAGGAACGTCTCTGTCGTTCACAACACCATCTCACTTCTCCATGAGAAATATGAGGATGTCTGTCTCCATGCAGGACAAGAGTTGTTTCCCCCATCATGGATGTGATCGACTGGCAGACCTTTCAGTACAACGCCACCCAGTGGCCAGTTAGGGGAGTGTTCGACTGGAAACTCGACTTCCACTGGGAATCAAACCCTCAACTGCAAGACAAGGACCCAGAATCAGCTGTTCAGTCTCTGAGGTGAGTGTTGTGTCAAGCTTTTCAGACATGAGTGAAGCCTAAGAGGAAGCGCCGACCAAATGTATTTATATTTTTATGTTAAATGTTCAGAATATTCTACATCCAGAAAATTGCAGCAAATGAGAGCGATGTATCAACATAAAGGAAAAACTGCGTGATGTTTGACTTATTTCCTCTAGACCAATGGTTCCTATCGGAGGTTAAGGACCAACGCTTGCTATCGGGCGATTAGGATGACATTCAGGGATGACAGCAGCTGATGTGTGTCTGTTGTGTCACATGGATTTTGTCCTGTCATCAGTTTGTGAGGCTTGAAAGTCCTGAAACATTCTCATCATTGTGTAGGAAGCTGAAGGCACCTGAAGCAGTTATTTACAAAAGGTTGTTTCATACATTCGTACGATTAATAATGAAGAGCTGAATTACTTCAGAACTGGTTCTTTTCTTTAAGGAAGAGGTCCCTGGAACAAAAGGGTGAATAAATGACGACAAAGACTAAATTAAAAAACAACAAAAATGTTGCTATTAGCATCGGCTAGTGGACGAAATAATCTAAACATCAGTGTCTGTCCAGGATTTCACAATCCATAAAGATTTGTTCATTTTGTCTTTGCAAATCACTTGTGAAATATTATATGTAGTTCAATGTCTCTTTAGGCCCATAAAACACAATATCCACAATATGAATGAGATGATAATACAAACTCAGAATCTGGTCTCAGAGGAACACAAGTTCCCCAGAACATTGTTTCAAGCTAGAAAGGTGGCAGGGTCCGCCACACATAAACAAAGTAAAGCAGGATGAAACTGTGTTGTCCGTTAAAGTCACTTTGTTTATTCAGTTTTTGTTTATTCAGTTTATCATGAAAACTAAGAGAGTTTGATTATATAGTTTTCTTCAGTTTGCTCATGAAAATATAAAACCTTTGACGAGGATTCTGCGAGTCAACTTCGATTAGATTTAATGCAGAACAGTTGCAGAACCGCTGCTCTGGGCTGTGATCCATTTGTCCTCACTGTGGCTGTAATACTCAGCTTGGAATCCAACGACATGAAGATTCGTTCCGGTGTTGTGCCCTTAACAGGAGCCCTGCGTTGGGAGGCGGAGTCTTGGCCATCGACAGACACTTCTTCCAGAGTGTGGGAGCCTACGACCCGGGGATGCTGCTGTGGGGGGAGGAGCAAATCGAGCTGTCCATCAGGGTAAAGCAAAGCATTTAATTTCAGTTATCAACTCGCCATCCAAATCCTTTCCATCATCCCCGCTCTCACAGGGACGGAGACATGACAGATTGCTTTTGTTTTCATCTTAAGTCACATAAGCTGTTTTTAACAATGCTGCGGCTCACTGATTCGGTTGCCGTCTGTCAGGGCCTCAGGAATGCTGCAGTGGGACATGATGCCTTTTGCACATTTACTTCTCAGGTTGAATAGCGGTCTGGGAATGCCTGGGCCAGTTGACAAATGCACAAGCATGAGAGGAAAATGTTGCCTGAGCACCTGTTTCCCTGGGATGACCATTAAAATGTAACTTGATTTGTATCATGTTTTGCAAAGATTAAAATGCAAAATGGTGCAGTTTGATCGTCAACATGCAAAGGATGGTAAGACTTTTCATGTGCATGTATGAGATTATCTTAAACAGAATTTGATAAAGCTTTCCTATAACCTAGGTGTGGTCCTGCGGGGGTTCCATGGAGGTGGTTCCCTGCTCCCGTGTGGCCCACCTGGATCACCACCACCCTCCCTACCAGTTCCCAGACCAGGAGCTGCTTCAGAGGAACAAGATCCGGATTGCTGACACCTGGATGGACGCGTACAGGAAGATCTTCTACAGGAGAGACACGCTCGCTCATTTCATCAGACAGGTGAGTGTCTTTGGTTTGGGGAATTAGTCACATTATTGGTTGGAGAGTATATATGACACTTTATAATAACACTCATTAACATTTTTTATTACACAGCTCTTTTTAATGCTGTAGAATGCTCCATTCTCTTGAATGAGCCTTCCCAACGTTCGACGGTCAATTATTTTCATATAATTGACCGCTGCTAAGCATATTTGACTGTTGTCAAGGAAAGTGGCCTTTTTGCCTCTGATTCATGTATTTCGTATCACTCCGTGCTCTAAAATCTTTGCTCTGCAAGTAGTCCGGTCACTTTTCACCTCAGCGTATTCAGTCGCTAAGCAACGTCAGCTGATCTGTAGTCTACTTCATATCGGAAAGAACGTACTCCTAGGCCACTAGTATGGATGAGTTTCACATTAACTTTAATATTTTTGGAAAATAAGGTGATTTCAACTCTTGGCTAAAGGCTGAGTTGTCGTCACCGGTCAAGAAAAGAAAAAGAGAGGAAAGCAGCGAAGAGGGAGAAGAGAAATGGCGTCGGTTTGGCGAACTATATTTCTCTGCTGAAAAACACTATGAACGGTAACAAATAAACTGTAAAAAGACACACGGTGTCAAGTTTTCTTTCGTGTTGGCAAGTAACCAGGTAATAAGCAGGATAATGTAAAGAACGACGGTCACTATCGGGAAAATAAGTCCCGACAGGACGAATCAGATCATCCGGTTCATCCTGTCGGGACTTATTTTCCCGATAGTGACCGCTGTTCTATACATTATCCCTTACGCATTTATCGCAAAATATGTAAGAACTGACCATCTGTTGAAACATACTCCAAACAAAAACGGGGCAGCATAACGGCTAACTGCTGCTAATTGTAGCTAGCATTAGCTACGAGACACAGTTTACAGTGCAGCTGGCGGTCATGTTAGCTGACTCTGTGGGAGCTTGTAGCTCCAGAGCAGTGTTGCTGTTGTTTTCTATCACGCTACATAAGGGCTAACAGGTTAGCATGCTAACTTCAACAGACAGACACGTCTCTGACAAAATGTTCAAACTGTTATTTCTTTACGTTCTGTCGACAATTTCAGTTAATTTCAGATTATTCTAAACATAAATTCTCACATTTTCCGCCTTTAATAAACAATGCAAACCATTTATTAAGCAACTGTGAAAGGTTGTAAACATCAGTTGCAACTTTAAAATAAATAGTTGCCTATTCTGTTTTATTGTTTGTTGGAGGGAAAATGAAGGAGATTCTAAAATATCCTCACATATATTTTTAGTGACTATATCGATCTGTAAATACTTTAAATCAGTTGAAAGCCACATTATGTAGAAATGGGCATTTTGTGTGATTTGGCGCCCTCCATAGTTTCTGCATACAATAACATTTACATTTAGCAGACGCTTTTGTCCAAAGCTACTTACAATAATTCAAACACACACTGATGGCGATGGCTGCCGATGGCTGCCGACCAGCACATCAGGAGCAGTTCAGGGATTCAGCTTTGTAATGATTTGTCAGACGTAATGTAGATGCTGACTACAAATTAAACCCGTTACGTCTGTAGGAGCTACGCCAACGCAATAAGCTACTGAGGTGCATCCACTCAGACGCCTTAACTGATACTTTATTACTGAATGATCGATGCTTCGGGACGATGTTTCTTTCTTGAACACTCCATTTATTGTCCATTACACATGTCCTTTATGACGTTCAAACAAAAGTTTCTCCTTTGTAAATAAAATGAAAATAACTTAAATGCAGCAGCACGCTGCCTCAGCATCAGCACAGAACCTTCCGGGCTGAAACACCTGCCCGCACACAGGTGGTTCCTACTATAACATTTGGTGCTGATTACAACAGTGACACCCGATTACATAATTCACATTACAGCAACAATATTTTGGCTCTGACAACATCATAACAAGAAAATGTGTTGAAAAGTGTTGAGTGGCTGAGACAGACACAACATTCACCCTGTTACAAAGAAACTGTCCCATCAAAATGATTTTGAAGATTTTAATTTATGGTAAAAATGTTACATAATGTTGCTTTAATTGTTCTTTCTTTCATGAAGTCTGAGAGCCCAAACATCACAGAGCGTCTGCGGCTGAAGAGAGGTCTGGGCTGTAGGAACTTCCACTGGTACCTGACGACTGTTTACCCACAGCTTTACATCCCTCAGGACAGACCTGCACTGTCGGGCGAGGTAGAAAACACTCGCACACACACACACAAACACAGACCAACATGACTTTCACTGCCCACTGTTGGCACAACAGACTGACACGTTCCATTCGTTCCTGTTCGAAGCTGTACAATGTTGGTACTGGCAGCTGTGCCGACTACCCCCGAGGGCAGGACCTGCAGGACGGGGCCATGAGCATCGCTCCGTGCACTGGGACGGGCAGCCAGGTAACAATGACAACCGTTGTGAAAGTTGACGTATGATTACACACAGTGGCACAGACGACCTCTCTTGTCATCGCAGCATTGTGATCTAAACTCTGAGCTGGAGGTGCGCTGGGGTCCGATGGGAGCTCTGTGCTTTGACGCCAGAGGAGAGAGGGTGGTCCTGTCTCCGTGTCCCAGGCAGCGACCAACCATCAGCAGACTGCGGTGGAAGTTCATAAAGGCAAGGCAGAGGATGAAACTTTTAAATGTGTGTTGTCGTGTTGGGAGTTTGGCTGACTCAGTGTTTCTGTTTTGTGCCTCAGCTGAGCGGTCAACTCGTCCACCAGCAGTCCCAGCTGTGTCTGGAGGCTGTGAAAGAAGAAGGGCTCCCGCAAAGTAGCCCGAAAAACGTCAGCACCCACACAGGAGGTCTCTTCCTGCGCCCCTGCAACCATCACCCCAGACAGCAGTGGCATTTTGAGCAGCTAGTTGCTCCTAAAGGTGCCTGACAAAGAGAGCACAGAGGGATCATTGTTGGGTCTGCGTGATGTTAATCTGTAGACAGTATTCATAGAAGCATAAAGTCGTGAAATGGTGTAGAAAAATACACAGAACTTACATTTTTTCGCTCCACTTTTCCACTCAGCTCGATTTGTTCCTGTTTTAAGGATTGCAAATAGAATTTTACTGTGTTAAATAATAAACAACAGATTATCTAGAAAAGACAAGATATGATTATGTTGGAATAAAGTCTTTATTTAAATAAACCTTTTTAGGAATGTGTTACTGTATTTATGTACTGTACATTTAATCATGTTCATGTAGAGAAAATGACCGATTAAATGATTTTTGTAAATGCTTTGATTAATTTATGTGTACATGTTTTATTCTAAAAGTATTCAGTAGACAGGATATCATTAAAAAAAAGCAATGAATCTATACAGACTGAGTTTATGTTGGATGGAAATGTGATGAATGGAAGTCCAGAAGGTCACAACCCCTGAGAACATGTGAACAAGAATCCAACACACGATTAGCAAAGATTACTTTTTGAAAAACAAACATTTAAATTGATTTTAGTCCCATGATTCCTCGTGCAATCATGTGAGCCAGCTAATTTAACCGAACGCTAACTGCAAACTAGTATTAATGAAACATGTTTAACAGTTATCCAAGTGAATGGATCATGTGAGCCGTTCTAGATTATCGATTTTATATATAGACGCTGATAAACTCAGAGGCCAACGGAGAAGCTGCAGATGTTAAGGTGCCAAACATCAGCCGTGCCACGACTGATTTATACATGACACTAGTTTATTATGCAACAGTATACAAAGTACTTATTCTGCTGATTATATTTCTCAGTGTGTTAAGGATCATTGCACTCACTAAAACAAATGTCGTAAATGTAAATGTGTATTCTCTATCAGCTGTCGACAGCAGAGGGAGCCACCTGCCTTCAAAACCACTGAAGCCCCAACTGATCACTCTGTTATCTCACACATGCATTAACTTCTCATGTGATTTATCTTTGACTCTCTCCTCGCAGATGTTTTTCAGCTGGACGTTCAGTGATTGGAGGTAATCTAATAAACTTATGCTGTTCATTAAGCCCATCATGTGACAGTGATGTCCTGAAGTGCATGTGACTGTAGGGGAGTGGATACAGTCAGGCAAACCTGTGATCAACATGCAGATAGCTGTGTCATGTGACCGAGCCTCTGCTGTAACTCGGCCCGAACACAAGTGAAGATGTTCTTTAAGCCGTAAACATAGAGCCCAGTGTTGGGATGGAGGCTGAGATGCAGGCCGGACCCTGAGCCGGTCCTCACCCCCGAGGCACTGAGCTCTAATAACGGCCTATACTCTGTCACAGAAGTGCTCTTCTTTAACCCGTGGAGCACTTAGCCCAGTCAAGTACAAAGCACCTTTTAAATAAAACCAGTCATATGGTACGTCTGCAGCTTCGAGGGATAACACTCGTGCAAACAACATGTATTGATTAACATGTCTTCTCTCAGTCACATCACTATAGGTCACTAAGCTGTTGTAAGAGAAGGGCAACGTCTCTCCACTTTCGCTCTTTAGAGGACGGCAAGAGGTCGCAGACTCTTTGTGTGGCTGTTTCTCTGCCACGTCTGGGCAAAAGGTTGCAGGACGCGCTATCAGACAGATGTGTACGGAACGGAGAGACAAAGACAGAAAGTGTAGTGTTAAACACTGAAGGATTTATGAGAAGGGCTGATGATTTTGATGCAGTTTTTTCAGAAGTCTGCAAACAGAAAAGGACGCACCGGGCCACCAGCTGTAAATCCTGCTTAAATACAATAGTTTTATTAAGAAGACACAAACTTTTCACACAATTCTATGTTTGTGAATGACATTTTGGCAATAATATGATGTTTCAAACCCTGATTCCCAAAAAGTTGGGATGTCCTGTAAATCAAAACAGCCCATATGGTAATATCCTTTATCCACCCTCAGAGGAATCATGATATTATCACCTGTAATCAATGAACCTGGTCATTAACAGGTGTTTCTTACTTAATTGACTTAAATCTATTAAGTAGATGGTTAAACATTAGATATATTGTCTTTGTACTGTTTAATTCAGTACACTTCAAAGAGCAAATGATCTTATTCTGTTTTATAACCTGTATTTTACACAGCGTCCTTATTTTGTGGGAAGGGGTTTCCCTCCCTGCATCCTCTGGTTTATTGAGGTCAGAATCTAAGAGTCTAAGAATATAAGAAAAAAAATAAGGCTGTTTATATTAGCAGAGAAAAGTTGAATCCATCATTCATGCATCAAACCTGTCAGCACTGATTAGAAGCCACACAAACACAAAGGACCTCTGTTACATTTTTAGGCAAATATTGCTCTTAATACTCACTGCATTCAAATCATAACTATAGTTACTAGTTACTTTGAAGACAACATGCTGCATCGGAGCCAAAGTACGTCATTTTTAGATTAATCGGATAAAAAGAAACTGATTCCAATAATCAGAAAAATATATATCGTATGAATTATAACAGTACATGTAAATATATGTAGATAATTCACATTTTTGTTTTGCTTTGATACGTAAGAACACTTAACATTGGATACTTTTACTCAAGTTGTATTTGTGTAAATAATATACAGTATCTTTACTTTTAAGTGTAATTTTTGGGTACTTGACAGCACTGTTCCTTCATACATTCATTGATATGAGAGCACAACAGCTGGATTACAGTTACATAAAACTTTAAAAAAAGACAGCAGAACAGCACTTTTCTCATAGAAATGCAAGTCAGTGTCACTTTGTGTTGAAAAGTGTTCGGGGCACAAGGGCTCAGATTAAAAAAGATTGTTTAATGGTCTTACAAAAAGGTCACATGAGGTCAGAATCGATGATGACAGCTGGAAAAAACTAAATCTAAATCAATTTAATGTCTTAATATTGAATAACAGGATTTCATTGCTCGTACTGCCTTAACACATGCATTAAATCATCATGAATTATGCATAAGTCATATATTACTTAACCTGAGATCATAGCTGTGACACCCCTGTTTAAAAAAATCATTGTGCTGCCTGTTTTATGATGTAAGTCGTGCAGCCTGTAGGTCTCTGATGTCACTGTAACATGCATGACAATGTCCCAGTAGATGATATAAAGTAATCACAGTCAATGACCGTGCTGGTAAAGAAACTCCCTTTACAAGAATACAGCATGTTTGATAGTTAAACATATTCACACAGACGACAGAGCTGTTGTTTTTATCAGAACATGTGTGTTATGTTTAGTATTTGTTCATTTCAAGAAATCTGAGCCACTGCTGCACACATCTCCTTTCCTTTGGAATCAAATGCGTTCACTCCTGAGACTCCTCTTCTTCTTCTTCTTCTTCTGTGCTCAAACTGTCCTCCCTGTCTGTAGCTGCAGGTGACCTCCTACCTGCCCTCCCCTCCCCTGTGTCTCCCATCTCCTGCATCTTCCATCTCATCTCCATGCTGAGGTGAGAGTGATAAATACAGAGATAACACCCACATCAAACGGCTGATGGCTGCTGGACATTCTCACCAGCCTCTTTGTTCCGTCTTCTCCTGTGCCACCTCCCAAACACACACACACACATATATATAGGCACTGGGACACACATAGACGCATCGTGTGTGACTCAGATGGATGTCAGCTGCTGTGCTGCAGGATGCTGTGGCCTCTTTATGAAGATTCATGGGGCTATTTCACCAAGGACGGAGGTGGCTGTACTTACTGTGCGTGCCTTAAAAGAGCCTTGGGTCTTCTGTACAAAGGCACTGTTGTTTCCAGTGATTCGTAATGTGCTTGTTGTGCAATTAGGCCTATGTGGATGGGCCTTAGGAGCCAGCGCTGACACTGAGCGGAGATTAAGTGCATTAAAATGTGACAAAACTTGGCTTGCAGCAGCAATTAAGGTCGGAAGCAAAAACAGCTTCTGAATGTCTTGTTTAGAAAGTTCCAGGTGACAAAAACACTTTGTAGGGCACCCTTTAAAATCTGAATTGGTGTTTTTAATGATGCTTCTATTTGCGAAACACATTTAGTACTTAAAAATGGGTCTTTCAGGTCAAAAAGCAAATTTGGAATTGCTTTAAGCGTAAAAATAAAAGCACCATTCTTACTTATTTCACCTACTTACATGGTGAAGGATGGGACTCAAATATAAAGGGTGTGAACAGGCTGTAGGAGTATGATTAACCTGTTAAATCTGACCATGAGTAGATGAATAATTGTGATAAAAGATGAGTTAAAGTTAGAGGAGAATAAAGTTGCTCTCACATTATCACATTAGCTTTAGTGGAAGTTCCACCACTGACAATGTCTACAGTCCTGAAGTGAACAGGGGAGCATAAAGCCTGCACAGGAAAGTTTTAATTAGTTCATATTGCTCTTCAGTGTCACCAGTGCTCAGCCAGTGGTTGCAATGAAACCATAAAGAGTTTAAGACGATACGCGAGACCTTATGATGTGCACAGTGAGCTGATTTCCTGTGTGAGTGTTGCAATCAAGCCAGCTGAGAGGCCCATCAGTGGCATCACACAGCTGATTGACAATGCACTGTAGAAACTTGGAGATTTCACTATCACACAAAGAAATGTTATATAAGCTTGTCTCGCAAAGGACAAATAGCTTAATGTCTCGCCTTCACCCACACAGCCCTCTCTGTGTAAGAGGTGACGACTAAAAACATGGACATCATGTGGGTGAGAGACAGAATCCAGACAAGTATAAAAGCTCAGAGTGAGACCTGTGTGAAACATCTTAAACCTGCAGACTTCATGTACAAATCACACTTTTAGTTTTAGTTTAGTAGTTGTGTCTGTTCCAGCTCAGATGCCAGAATAAAATGTTGGCGGTTAACATTTCTGGGACATTTAGGACGAGAGACCACGGCATTTTAATATGTGTGAGCGTGACAACACTGGATGTTTTTAAGGATAATTTCCTGTCATGATTTTGCTAATGGAACACAAATATTTGGATGGGAAGTCAGGACAACTCTTGCCGTGTTTGTGGCGACCGAAGAGAGGATTTTATGCTAAAACATCTTTTTCTAACCCTAACCAAGTGGTTTTTGTGCCTGAACCCAACCAAACCATAAGCACAGTGTTGTCACAAAATAAATTTGCAACATAAAGTAAAGTTCCAACATATGCGTGGTTTGCAGAAACGTACATTGCCACCATTTATTCTGCTGGTTGATCATCAATCTTAGTCCAACATTCAGCCTCTTTAAGCTCTGTTTTTGATCTCTGCCTCCTCCTCGGGGAAATATCTGGCCCTTTCTGCTAAATGTTCCTCCATATTCCCCAGCTAGTTTTCAACTGTGTGTCTGGTTCTGAGCAGATAGTGTAGAAGAGCTTTCAGAGCTTCTTCACTGAAAACAGCCTCCTGATACAGCTGGAATGACCACCGGGGGAAAATGAAAATGGTAAAGTTTGCTGGCAGACATGTAAACATCAAGCTTAAACGTAGTGTTTCAAACCAGAGGGGAGGTGCAGACTCTGTAGGTTCATCATGATACATTTCACACTGTCGCATTATTAAAATATTGATTATAGCTGCCTCACGTAACTACGCATCACATAAGCTCACATATGGAGATTTAACCCTCTCCATCTTAAAATGACCTTAAAAGATGGTGCAGCTCTCTCTCCCTCTGTCCCTATTTTCTGTTTTTTTCTTTTTTAGTTTTCGTCCGACATGCGCATGATTAGAATCCGCCTCTGTAACAGGAACACTTAAGAGACTTGAATGAATGAATCCATATGTAGGCTTGTCTAAAAATGTGCATATTGCAGCCATAAAAAATACATTTTGGTTTTAGACATCCAGGTAGCTGACAAACAGATGCTGAGAAGACAGTGAGCACCATCGCAGACGCATTCAGAGTTAATAGTTCAGTAGTTTTATTCTTCTCTCATTAGATGAAAAGAAAAGCTGTTGGTTCATTTTTGTTCATTTACTTATTCTAGAAAAATGCACCATCACATAACAAAATGGAAGTGCACATTATGTTCGGCTGTCCAAATGTAGTCGGTGCTGTCAGGTGTTCACATTCAGACGCCTGCCTTCTGTCTTCTTCTATAAATGTAGAGAGCATTTTAAGTCCAGACTTTTCAACAGGGAGCCTTACATCATTGCCACATAAACACAATGGAAGACAACTATTTAGCAAGAGCTCTACATGCAGATGACCCACCTATCTGCTGCTTTAAAATGCCAGACCACTCTGTGACAGGTGAACGACAAAAGAGGTAATTTAGCAGTCGTTCCAGTATCCACGGGCATAGTCAGTTCTGCACTTCTAAGAGAAGATACCACCATTAATCTCCACTTCTGACATGCGCATTGTTCTGCCACCCCTCCCACCACCACCACCACCACCACCACTTGTACCACAGCACCCAGGAGAGAAGCTCAGATCCATTTATCAAACACACAAGATGTCCTGCAAGCCCCCCCTCCCCCCAACTCTCCCTCTGCTTTGCACCAATGTAAATATAACTATCTGGATGTGCAACAGCGGCCGCCGTCGCACTCCAAGTGGAACAGAACAATGTTAAGCCTTTGTGTGGAGAGCTTTCTCCAAACGTACATGTGTGCTCATATTTGCATACAGGACACACAGACACTTATGTGATCTGTGGATGTACCTCCCACAAGTTGGACCACACACACTCTAACACAAACATAATGTGTTCTTGGTTCAGCACGCCGCTCGGCCTCTTTTCTTCAGCAGGCAGCCTATCGGATCCGAGTGAGGGCTGAATGGAAGTACCCCACCACAGCTGGCGGATTTCAACATATCTCCATTATGTCCGTGGAGATGAAAGGAGAGAAATGGACAGATTTTTATTACCTGAGAGAGAATTTCTCACCTCCTGCACAGTGATGATGTTTTTCAGCACTAAAATGTGGGGACAAGTGAAGAGGCTCTTTTCACTGGATAAAGTGCTCATTTGAATGGAAGAGTGAATGTGTGTGTGTGTGTGTGTGTGTGTGTGTGTGTGTGTGTGTGTGTGTGCGTGCGTGTGTGTGCGTGTGTTCACATGGCATTTCGGTGTGTGCTCAGATGAAAAGAGTGGACAGGGTTGAATAGTCGCAGTATTTGGGTCAGGGCCATTACTGAACAATGTGAAAATAGTGGTTTAATCAAACACACAGAAATAGAAGAAACATGAATCACATAGTTCAGTGCAGGTTTAATTTGAATAGAAATGCACATACATCATTGGTACACATCCCCTTTTAGTATTTGCGTTGCACTTTCCCCAGTTCCATCTGTATTAAATTGTCCTCCCATCTCTCTGAGTCAGCCCCATCTTTAATCCAAAATCATAGGAAAGTAATGGTGTAAAGGAGGAAGGCAGATGGGCCTCACTTTGCTAATGACAGATTGTGGGAAGAAGTGAATAAAAGATGAGTCTGCTAGCAGGTGGATAAAACGATGCATAAACAGCAAGGATGGGATTGTCAGCATACCATTAAATATGGATGGGTCTGCAGGACTCCAGGCTAAATAACAGCATTCCCACAGATGTGGAGGTGCTGCTAAATACACAAATAATCATCCTCAGAGCGAACACAGCCCCACCCACCTGCAGGTCCCTCCTCAGTAAAGCACACAAGGAACTGTGTAGGTGGTGAATATTTTTAACACATGTATTTTAATTTTCACTCACAAAGTCACTTCCTCAAAAATCAATCATTTACAGAAATCCTATTATAACTTTAAACTTCAAACCAAGTCTTAACCCTTTAACAGCCATTCGAAGTTGTTTGGACACATCAAAATGTCCCCACAAAGTAGTCGTGTCCCCACAAAGCAGTCATGTCCTCACAAAGCAGTCGTGTCTCCACAAAGCAGTCATGTCCTCACAAAACAGTCGTGTCTCCACAAAGCAGTCATGTCCCCACAAAGCAGTCATGTCCCCACAAAGCAGTCGTGTCCCCACAAAGCAGTCATGTCCCCACAAACAGTCGTGTCCCCACAAAGCAGTCATGTCCCCACAAAGCAGTCATGTCCCCACAAACAGTCGTGTCCCCACAAAACAGTCGTGTCTCCACAAAGCAGTCATGTCCCCACAAACAGTCGTGTCTCCACAAAGCAGTCGTGTCCCCACAAAACGGTTGTGTCTCCACAAAGCAGTCGTGTCCCCACAAAGCAGTCATGTCCCCACAAACAGTCGTGTCCCCACAAAACAGTCGTGTCTCCACAAAGCAGTTGTGTCCCCACAAAGCAGTCGTGTCCCCACAAAGCAGTCGTGTCCCCACAAAACAGTCGTGTCTCCACAAAGCAGTCATGTCCCCACAAACAGTCGTGTCCCCACAAAACAGTCGTGTCCCCACAAAACAGTCGTGTCCCGACAAAACAGTCATATTCCCACAAACAGTCGTGTCCCCACAAAACAGTCGTGTCTCCACAAAGCAGTCGTGTCCCCACAAAGCAGTCATGTCCCCACAAAACAGTCGTGTCCCCACAACGCAGTTGTTTCGCCATGTAGCAGTCGTGTCCCCACAAAGCAGTTGTATCCACAAAACAGTCTTGTCTGCACAAAGCAGTCGTGTCCCCACAAAACAGTCATGTCCCCAAAAAACAGTTGTGCCTCCACAAAGCAGTCATGTCCCCACAAAGCAGTCGTGTCCCCACAAAACAGTCATGTCCCCACAAAGCAGTCGTGTCCCCACAAAACAGTCATGTCCCCACAAAGCCTTCATGTCCCCACAAAGCCTTCATGTCCCCACAAAGCAGTCGTGTCCCCACAAAACAGTCATGTCCCCACAAAACAGTCATGTCCTCACAAAACAGTCTTGTCTGCACAAAGCAGTCATGTCCCCACAAAACAGTCATGTCCCCACAAAGCAGTCGTGTCCCCACAAAGCAGTCGTGTCCCCACAAAACAGTCTTGTCTGCACAAAGCAGTCATGTCCCCACAAAGCAGTCGTGTCCCCACAAAACAGTCATGTCCTCACAAAGCAGTCGTGTCCCCACAAAACAGTCATGTCCCCACAAAGCAGTCGTGTCCCCACAAAGCAGTCGTGTCCCCACAAAGCAGTCGTGTCCCCACAAAACAGTCATGTCTCCACAAAGCAGTCATGTCCTCACAAAACAGTCATGTCCCCACAAAGCAGTCATGTCCCCACAAAACAGTCATGTCTCCACAAAGCAGTCATGTCCTCACAAAACAGTCATGTCCTCACAAAGCAGTCGTGTCCCCACAAAACAGTCATGTCCCCACAAAGCAGTCGTGTCCCCACAAAGCAGTCGTGTCCCCACAAAGCAGTCGTGTCCCCACAAAACAGTCATGTCTCCACAAAGCAGTCATGTCCTCACAAAACAGTCATGTCCCCACAAAGCAGTCATGTCCCCACAAAACAGTCATGTCTCCACAAAGCAGTCATGTCCTCACAAAACAGTCATGTCCCCACAAACAGTCATGTCCCCACAAAGCAGTCGTGTCCCCACAAAACAGTCATGTCTCCACAAAGCAGTCATGTCCTCACAAAACAGTCATGTCCCCACAAAGCAGTCATGTCCCCACAAAACAGTCATGTCTCCACAAAGCAGTCATGTCCTCACAAAACAGTCATGTCCCCACAAAACAGTCATGTCCCCACAAAGCAGTCGTGTCCCCACAAAGCAGTCGTGTCCCCACAAAACAGTCATGTCTCCACAAAGCAGTCATGTCCTCACAAAACAGTCATGTCCCCACAAAGCAGTCATGTCCCCACAAAACAGTCATGTCTCCACAAAGCAGTCATGTCCTCACAAAACAGTCATGTCCCCACAAAACAGTCGTGTCCCCACAAAACAGTCATGTCCCCACAAAGCAGTCGTGTCCCCACAAAACAGTCATGTCCCCACAAAACAGTCGTGTCTCCACAAAGCAGTCATGTCCCCACAAAACAGTCATGTCTCCACAAAGCAGTCATGTCCTCACAAAACAGTCATGTCCCCACAAAACAGTCGTGTCCCCACAAAACAGTCGTGTCCCCACAAAACAGTCATGTCTCCACAAAGCAGTCATGTCCTCACAAAACAGTCATGTCCCCACAAAACAGTCATGTCTCCACAAAGCAGTCATGTCCTCACAAAACAGTCATGTCCCCACAAAGCAGTCATGTCCCCACAAAACAGTCATGTCTCCACAAAGCAGTCATGTCCTCACAAAACAGTCATGTCCCCACAAAACAGTCGTGTCTCCACAAAGCAGTCATGTCCCCACAAAACAGTCATGTCTCCACAAAGCAGTCATGTCCTCACAAAACAGTCATGTCCCCACAAAACAGTCATGTCTCCACAAAGCAGTCATGTCTCCACAAAGCAGTCATGTCCCCACAAAACAGTCATGTCTCCACAAAGCAGTCATGTCCTCACAAAACAGTCATGTCCCCACAAAACAGTCGTGTCCCCACAAAACAGTCATGTCCTCACAAAACAGTCATGTCCCCACAAAACAGTCATGTCTCCACAAAACAGTCATGTCTCCACAAAGCAGTCATGTCCCCACAAAACAGTCATGTCTCCACAAAGCAGTCATGTCCTCACAAAACAGTCATGTCCCCACAAAACAGTCATGTCTCCACAAAGCAGTCATGTCCTCACAAAACAGTCGTGTCCCCACAAAACAGTCATGTCTCCACAAAGCAGTCATGTCCTCACAAAACAGTCATGTCCCCACAAAACAGTCGTGTCCCCACAACGCAGTTGTATCCACACACACATGCAGTTGCACAGACAGTTGTAATTTTACCTCAATCGAAAATGCCCATAAAGTATATCTCCCAGAATCCCTGCTGCACAAATGTATTCCCCTAAACTTCACTTCCTATCACACACACACACACACACACACACACACTTGGGCAGCATCTCGCCAGGTGAGAGCAGCTGGACCTATGAAAGATGTGTCAATGTGGTCCACAGCACGCATACTTACTCAGTTTTCACCCCACCCGCCCACGTCACCGCAGTGGGACATGACGATTGCAGTGCTTTCACCTCAGATGAACCGAAGCGGCAGCTCATGAATGACACACACACGCACACACACAAAACAAACACATCCTACTATTATAAACAGAGTGTGGACAGGCGTCAGTGTGTCGTGACAGAGATCTGGCATTATTAACTTTGTGTGTTTGCTTATTTGTGTGTGTGTGTGTATGTGAGTGTTTATGAAGATCAACAATTCACTTTGCAAACTTGTCAGGTGCAAATCAATAGTAGAGTATAAGTTTGTGTTAAATACAACAGTGTATGCTGTGGAACAATTTACACATTCTCAGTTTTAGATTTTTATGAAGCACACAACACGCTTTAATTTGGGCATTAACCAGTCTCAGATGCTTAAAGATGTCTGTGCTTTTATTTTCACTTTTTAAAAAATCCATTATGCTGATGCTGATCTGTTTGTGTTTAGCCACGCGCTCCAGGGAGGATAATGTCAGTCAGACAGTTCACTGCTGTGGTCTAGACTGAAAAATCACATTCATACAACATTCATGTCCCCTTCGGCAAGAATTGTAAAAACTTTGGTGAGCTCTACTTTTTCCACTCCTGTCATCATCAGGTCAAAAGTTTGTTGTAAGCTTAGGTTTACAATCAACCACTGAACTGACATATCCATCAACGTCAGCGCTACTTCATGTTGAGTGCTAACCGGCAATTTCTAAAAGCTAAACTAAAATGATAAAAATGCCTTTTTATTTTATTTTAACACACAGCATTTAGCTCAAAGCTCCACTATGCCTTAGTAAAGCCAAAGAGAGCCATGCAAACATGGCTGCAGACTTTTAAATTGTGTGTGGTATAGTATAATTTGTACCTGGTTGAGTTATAATCGGTGGACAGTATGGATTCACCCATTATTGTCTGAAAGTCAGCAGAAACCTATACACAAAAATGTCATGCAATCTGCTGAACAAATACGCTTTGAGCCGACTCATCAGTGGTTTGTTATTCTGACCATGTCCCTTAAACTGACCAGGAAAGTTTAAATGACTGCTCCTGTGTACCTGCCGAACCATGGAACCTGTTGAACCATTGTACCTGTCCATAGGTGTGCATACATTTTGCTCTGTAAATCCACTGACGTCCAAAACACAGACACTGAGCAAAATTAAGTCTGTATTGAACATGTGGGTTGCAAGGAATACTGTATAGGCTTTGTGTTTTGGAAAAGAGAGAAGGTTGATTTCCTGGATGTGACCTCTGATAACCTCCTCTCATCATTAATGAATGTCTCTGTGAACAATAGACAACAAAAGAAAAGCCGGGACATAACAGTCATATTTGTCATTTATTAGCATAACAGTTGTTTTTTTTTGTATCTAATAAATATCAAAATGTTATGGGAAAAAGATGTTTGATTACAGTACATTCCATTTGCAGAGAAGCGGATTCAAACCTACGTGAATTCCAAAGAGAACAGTAGATCTGTTGGGATGACAGTTAGGACCTTTTTTTCCTGGTTTAAGTTTGCATTGGCTGGCACCAGCAGACAGCACTGCCATGACCTCATATACAATGGCATCATTTACTGCTATCCCACACTCTTGCATTCTTTGAGGTAAAAAAATACATCTTTAGTAATGATACATTCATAGAAATATAAAAGCATCTATATCTCCTTATTGTGCTTTTATGTGGGGATATTGCCTGCGCTCGGAACTGCTGACAAAATGGATCTCGGAGCTGATAACCCTGGGTAACGATCAGGGAAATGGCCGACATTTGGATTGCGAACCAATTTAGCATCGGTGTTTTGCTCCGGGCCACCTCACATCAGGGGCGACTACCTTGTGCCTAAAATTACCCAGTTGTTTAAACTGAGCCAACGTCGAATAAATATGCATCAGTAAATGCCACGTTCAGCTATTAAAAGATTGAACCGTGTTTCCTTTAAATAGATAGATAAATGGCAAGCTGGATTTCCACAGGGTGACATGCAGCATGTTAATGTGTGTCTACAGGCACTACTCAAAAGGCTCAGAAAGGCATGCAGAGAGCGAGTGAAAGAGAAAGGAGGAGGGAGAGTGACAGTGGTAGGTGAATGGAGAGAATCACTGGAAACGAGAAACAGAGAGGGAGACGAGTCCCTTTGCTCAGTGTGACGGGTGACAGCAGGGGCTGTGCTGCCCAAGGCATAACATACCCCCACCACCACCTCCACATCCTCCATCCTCCACCTCCCCTTCCCTGAGGGCCAGCGGTAAAGAGCATGATAAGTCCCATCTCTCCCTACACCATCTCTGTTCTCCCAGTCCGACCAGCCCAAACCAGCCATGCACTGGTCCACGCAAGTCTGAGCATCAGGCATGGGTTGAGTGAGCAAGGAAAGAAGGGTTAAAAGGAAAGGACACTACAGAGATAGGGGGTTGGAGGAAGCACATTAACGACCCCCACCCCTCAGCTCCTTGTCTCCAAAGCCCACCTCCACTACTCAAACCAGCCCAGCTGACCTGAAACTAGCTAAAAGCAAAAAGAGAGGACATAAAGGACTCTCTCCTCCTTTGTATTTCGCTTGTCCTCCATCATAGCACAATCCTGCCTCGAGGTGGGGAGGGAAGTAGGCTGTGGGTGAGCTGTGCCTAAGAGCTGCCATCATACAGCTCCACAGCTGACCCAACCTCTGCATTCTGTCTAACAACACTATGTTTCTATAAGGTAAAGCTAACACACCTAAACCTTCTAACCCTTTTCATGCAACATGATTTTTAAACGCGTGCCTTTAAAACAAAAAGGATCTGAGTTGCATCCCTGCAAACGTCCTCCAGTGACATGGTGGACCGCAGCTGATCAGTTTGATCTTCAGTTCAGGAACATAGCTCAAAAAATATCCCGGAAAAAGTCCAGGGAAGTTCAGATGGAGGGCTGCTACAAACCCTTGGTGGGGTTGTGGTAGGTCCCTCCAAGTCCAGTTTTTGGAGAACACCCAGAGCTCTGATGAGGGTCCTCATCTCCCCTGTCTTGAAGGGGAGGACTCTGTCCCCTTGACCTGATGGAGCCAGAAACCCCGTCGCTGTAGTGGGAAATCTCTGGTGAGCTCAGGGGTGAGGAGGGCAGGTGAGGCTCTGCGATGATGGGCTGTAGTTGGAGGTCAGTTGAGTTGGGAGTTGGAGGTAAAGTTGGGTTGGGTATAGTGGGGTACCCCAGCTGGAGATCCTGGGGTCTATGCGTGAGGAAGTCCTTGTGGCACATCGCACCATGTTGCTGAGGGATTATGGCGGGAGATGAGGGTAATGACGTTGCCGTGTCCATCCAGATGGAGGCAGTCTGAGAGGAGGATGGTGACGGGTAAGACTGAGGAGGGTTGGGGTGGGGCAGGTACGTGTGGTGTGCTGGGGAGTAGTGCGTGGGACAGAGTATTGTTGGGTGTGGCACTGATGGCATGAAGGCCTCCATGAGCTGGGCCATTCTCTTCATGACTCGTCCAAGGTCGGCCACTTCCCTCCCAAGGGTGCTCACCTGCAACACAAACCATATTTAGTTTTGAAGAGGGAAAAGAAAGCATTTAAACTCATAATCCTTCAGAGTTACATGAAATCAAGCAGTAGATAAACAGTAAACTGTGTTACATGATGTGTGATATACTCCTCAATTTTAAATTTGTTTAAAAGCAAAAGCACAAGTGTTTTTAGATCATTTTTGAACCCTAAATATTTTCGGAATCCGCTTTCCGGTGGTCATTTGTCAGCTGCTACCAACGTATGGAAGACAACACAGAGAACAGAACACGGACAGACACTGAAATAAATTCTCTACTGCAATTTGACAGGGCGACTGTTTGGAAGGCGTGATGATGGATTTCAATTTTTCTTTCTTCTGTGTTGGAGAGCTGTGTCACCAGCAAATGTACTTCCCCTGACACCATTATGGTTACCACAGCAACCAAAGCAGATGTTTGGTTTGGACTCAAGACTTCGATCTGATCACTAAGAAATCAGTCTTAATGATCTGAATTTGAGAAACAAATGTGAATTACCTGCAGTCTGAATGTAGTCATCATGTGTCATAAAAAGGCAAACTTTCTAGAAAACACTTACTGATTACCTGGAACATGATATACAGCACTTCATTAAGGAATTGGTATTTTGAGGTCAGTAATTTGGGGTCAAAATATTTCCGTCTGCATGTAACATCGCGCTGCTATAATTGGTCATTACACTGATGAGGGCGGGCTGGTGATTAGTTCCTCCCTGCACATGGCGTGTCCACAGAGGGCACGACTGTGAAACGTTGCCAACGTGCCATCTGCTTCTGCCTGTCCGAGCACTCATGACCATTCATCAGGCCAATCATGCACATCAGCGCTGCTCGATGCACATCAGCCCTCAGCAGGACACACAACTCCAGGTGGGAACTGCTCCAGCCACGACATCAAGAGGTGATCGGGCCAGGCGCAGATTGTGATCACGAAAGTAGATTTAATAGTAGTATTTATTACATTTTTTATGTCATTTAACACTGAAGTTGTTTAACTTTTATCTACCACACTGAGTCCTTCATAATAGTTTAAACAGAGCAAAATCTCATCTCTTCCCCTCGCTGCTGTGGCTGATAAAAGCCTGGGTCTAAACTCTGGCTCTGATAAAAATAGAAAAAGCTGAGAGCAACAGGACAGTCCAATCTGACACGCTGTCAACATGATTCCAGTACTCCCACTTCACAGCCAATTGTCTCTGGCGATGGTCAGACAATCCAGCAGCCATGGATGACCAGAACCCACTGCAGCTCCAGGTACATGTTCAACCCAAATAAATCTGCAACAGCATCGTTACATCACACAATGTTCCAGCTAAGTTAACCAACAGAGCAACAGTACCTGAATATATTTAGAGACTTTGGGCTGATCTGTTTTAAACAGTGTTCTGTTTAAATGTCTAAAATCATAGAAAGCACTGTTTCCCAGTGTCGTCCCCAAAAAACGTTAACAGGCTTGCTGATGCCAGTTGCTCTGGAAATGAATTTGTATCGAAGGCTTTTGAAGAAGAGAAATTGGTTTTGGTGCCATTTAATTAATTTAAGATTATGGTCTAAACCTGCTCCAATTGGAAAGTGTCATGAGGTAACATTTGTTGTGAATTGACACCATATAAATAAAACTGATTTATAAATTGAATCATTTCATTTAAAAGCAGAACTGGATCATCAGAATGACGAAGCTTGCTCCGGTGACATGAGCTCTGAATGTGACGATAATGAAGACTGGAGACCAAAACAGCAAAAGAGGAGAATTAATATTCACAGTTACATTTCACAGGGGTCAGAAACACACCTCCAAATCAATACCAATGTTGTTCAGTGTCTTTTAGATGAGTATATAGATAATATGGAGATGCTGTGTTAATAGCTTTTGCCCTCATGTGGCCAAAAAATCAATTACTGCTACTTTAAAGTCTTTGCACTGTCGAACAATTCTGTTAAATACTTGCTTGGAGCTTTCGGTAATTATTTTGATTTCTCACTGTTCGTTTACTAAAGTAGGTCACTACTGCTGTGCATACGTTTGTGTAACCAAGTCTCATTCAGCAAGTGTTTAATGTCACATGTTTCTTGCCGCTTATGATCTTACCGGTGCAATAACTCAGACCCTGTAGCTCTCCTATACAGCAGCATATATATTTATAGCATATATTATTTCCATGACACGGAACAAAGGTCAACATGTTGGGCTTGTCTTTAGCTACATTAATGTCTTATTCAGCTCCCACTAGAATAAACCTCTCAGTGGCACAGATGTAGCACGAGGTCAGAGTGAAAGGTCGAGCTAAGAGGTCACACGACAGAGCAGAGCTGATTTATCACTGCGTTCACAAAGTTTTTGTTCATTTAAACGCTGCCACCTTTTTGTTGTTGAGGTCACAAACAGCAAAGAAATTACCCTTGTCAGTTTTTTGTTCTGACGGGCCACATCTCATGTGTGAAATTGCAGTTTTTGCCCATTTATTCACAGGTACAGGCGAAGGTCTCAGAGGGCTCCTGCTCCTTGATTTTGACTGAAGGAATTGGAACCGTAAATATGTTTTTTCTTTGGCATATAAATACCTTTTGAACAATCCTGCATGTGCCACATATACAATGCCCTGTCACATGTCATTTGTATTTGTGTTGGGTTTAAACTAACACCCCCTTTTCATCTCCTATGGTGATCTGTGTGGATGGATCCAAGTGAGGATTAACAACCTACAAGACCACGCTGAGAGACTTCCTGTCAAACACGGGTAACCCACAGAGAAACAGAAAGGACCACAGAGCCGGTGTGTAAAACTGTGAAGGTGCCTTTCACACTCCCTGTTTTTATACCTCTCTGTTTTGTTTTTGTTTCGTCGCGCAAAGCTATCTCCCTCCGCTACTTCTTCTGCTTCTTCATGTCCCTTTTTCTCTCGGCCTGTATGAGCTCTTCCCAGGATCCAGACTGAGGCTTAGCAGGAGGAAGCAAACCCTCCTCCTCACCTGCCAAAAGTCTAATGTCAATTTAGCCACCCGCCAATCAAAACCATAGGATACAGCACGAGAGGCTGTGTGTGTGTACTGCATGTGTGTGAGCAGATTATTTCAAGCTCGACAATGAACCACTGTAGTCTATAAAGCCAAATAGGACGCTTCATAATGAGACACAGTCGGTCTGCTGTGTGCTGCTGTGAAACATGAAGACATACGGATGTGGGCTTCAGATAGATGACAAATGTTTCCACTCTGTTTACGCCTCATTATTATTATTTTGGAGCTTTTTGCTTCATTAAGTCTCTGAATCCGTTCACATGTCTTACCTGGCATGCTGATACGGCCATATGGCTCATGCTTACCTGAGCCCACCTGTCTGTGTGTGTCTCTCTGTCTGTCACACACACACAGACACAAACACAGACACACAGTCCTACCTGCTGGTCGAGGTGTCTCAGCTGTCCTCTGGTCTCCTCTGCTTTAGCCGCTAGCTCTGCTGTGCTGATCTGCAGCATATCTGTGACACAAATGGGCATAAATCAGTTGCTGATTCAGAACTACAGATTGTCATCATGCAGTTATGGCGACAAGGCAGCTGATAAATACTGAGCAGGAAGTGAAAATACACATTAATCACCCTCCTTATCCAACAGTGTTGCAGGAATTTAGATGTGAATATTCTTCACTTCCAAAGGATGTGGCATGTTTAAGGGACTGTAAGTGGTATTTGGTCATATTTTAGATGTACATTGGTGTGTGGTGCATGATGGGAGGACCTGTGGCAGACGCTGAGGCACTGATTGGTTTGTTGACAGAACAACCTTGGCTGGTAGAGTAGGAGAAGGCCGGGGAACTCTCCGTCCCCTCGCTGTCTTCAGTACCGTCCACTATCCTGCACAGAGACAAACGTGCGCATGAAGGAAAGATTGTTACTGATGATGTAGCGATTATCAATAAAATCATTAATTGTGGTTATTGTATAGCATGATATTGTTAAATATTGTGCTGTTATGGTTTTTAAGGTATAGTTCAACATTTTGCGAAAAGCACTTTTTCATTCTCTTGCCAACAGTTAGATGAGAAGATAGATACCAAACATGTCTACTGTTCCATACAGTAAGCTAAAGCCAGATACTACTTAGCATCACCTAGCTTAGCATAAAGACAGGAAACAAGGAAACAGCTAGTGCCTCAGCTCTAAAGCTCAGCTAACACCATTATTATAAATCTCATTATAAGCAAAATTTATATCAAAAACACACATTTTCTCCCACAACATTCTAAAATGTGCACACTTTTGGTACCATCCTGAGTTCAACACTGTGGGTTGTAGTAGCTAGCAGAGCGATACCATTTGTCAAAGTTGAGTAGTTGAAAAATCTTTATTTGTGTTTCCAAAAGAGCATTGTCTAATCCATTCATTTCTCTGTCAAGCTGCTCGGATCAAATAATGTGAGTGAGGGATGTGTGGGTGGTGGCCAACAGTTTACCTTTGACTGATCCACTTAAATTTGAAGTATCTGATTCAGATCCCCCTCACAACTACACAATATATCACGGAAAAAGTGCCCGGCTGCAGTTAGTGCCAAGTGTACTGCGCTACAAAAATAGACATAACACAGAGACACAGGCCTACACATGCAGACAAATCAATGGCGATCAAATTCACCTGGGGCTGAGGTTGGACGGGTCTAAAGTGGTGGGATTAATTTCCTGGATCTTCCTCCGAGACCTCCTGGAGCTCCGTCTCGTGGTCTTCTGGCTGGGGCGGCTCAGTGGAGACTTCCCACCTGTGTCCCTGAGGTCCACCGCCGGTTTCCGCTCTGATGACATAGATACAGACATGGCCTCGTCTTCCTCCTCCTCCTCCTCCTCATCGTCCTCGTGTTCCTCCTGTGCCTCGATGATTGGCGGATAGCCCTGGACCACTCGTCCGTTCCTTCCCACCCCAGACTGAAAATTAAATTTAAAAAAAAACAGGAAAAGAGTCTTTGAGAGTCACGACAAATATCAATTGCCTGTGATTAGAGAACAGTTTGAAATACAACCTCTGAGTGTGGATACTTGGAGAACTTTTTGGAGATTACATAAGTATGGAAAAAGCAGACAGCTCATATAAAATTAAAATCTATTCATGCTGATTTGAGTCATCTGAAGCATCAGCCTTGATGGTGTCACATTTGCCTAAATGTCTCTTTTTCAAGAAGCAGAACCTTTCATAATGCTGTGTCACTCAGATTTTCTGCTTCTTTTAGAAATGCTGAATACACTAATATGTTTGTAATACCATGACCCTGAAATACACAGAGGTGCTTTCAATACATCGATTGGCTCTAATTGCAGGGAGCAGATTTATCAGCAGGATTTCTGAGTGAAAAGTTCGAGCAAAAATCCTCCTCACAACATTTTTGACCTGCAGAATAATGAAGGCAACATTGCTGAACTCGGACGTCAGTTTGAACAAACACTGTGTACTCTTTGGTCCAGGGTGTGCAGTTGTGCTGAATCGCGAGGATGCTTATCATCCGTAAGATGAGGACGCAATCATGTAATAACAGAAATAAGCACAACAGTAACCTATTGATCAGCGACCTGTGACCCGACTCTCTGGGAGGAAACCGACACCAGCGTGAGGTTAATGGCTTCCACAGCTGCATTGATTTCCCCGTAACACATCTAACCACAGATGATTACATTTGTGTTATTTGTGCAGATTCTCAGCGTTCAAAGGGCGAGAGCATTTCATCGCCCTCGATTCTGGAGCAGCTGCGATTTAATGACTGCTAACTCATTCTTTGCAGAATTGATCGTCCTCCTCCATCAACCTCTCGGCTCAAAAAAAGAGGAGTCATTAGGTCTTAAAGAGTAATTGAGTCTATTATCAGGGTGGGAGGTCTACTGTTTGGTCGCCGTTCAGACTTTTCTATTGGATAGAAACACTGATCTGTGGATAAACGCAAATTCAATATCATCTTTTATATTACGGGCTAGTGTCAACAAACAAGGTGAGGGTGAACAATATTTTTGAGATAAAGCAGCTTCATTTTGCCTTTAGACTGTAAATCACCCATCAGTGTTTGTGAGTGTTTGCAGCCTGTTACCTGAGTATCTAAAGCTGTTGTAGACAGTCTGGCCTTCACCTGGAGCAGAGGCAGAGAGATAATATTCAGTAAATGTGCTGCAGGACACAGCAATCAAGATGCAGCCTTTCTTTTCTCAGTTTCAATTACAGAGGAGCCATTTCACAATGCTCAGCAGTTCATTCCTTAACGAGGTGGAAACAAGGATATGATCAATGTCTTCAAGGCTAGCAGAGATCCAATGATGGGAAATAAATTCACCTGAACACACCGATGCTATTGTTTTGAGCACTTATAAAGTAGAGTAATATCCAGACAGTAATCTCAGCCTCCCAGCCACAATCACACCCTCCATCCCGAGCTGCTGCCTCCTTCCTTCTCTCATTTTAACTCCTCTCAGTCCTGAGGTTTGAGCTGCACCTCTCCACATTAGCTTCACCTAAAAGCCCTGCGGCAGCTAGTGTGTGTTAGTGTGTGTGTGTGTGTGTGTGTTTGTGTTTCGCTTACTTTAAAACTCCCCCCTCTTTCTTTCTCTAACTTCCCTCAAAGTCCATTTATTACCCTCCCAGCCCTCCGTTCCCTCCTCTCTCCTCTCACTCAGCCCATCGCTCATTCTCACACATTATTACACTTCCCCCTCATTCATAATACAGAGAGATGTGTATAAAAGTGTGTTTAAAGTGCTGTGTGTCATACTCACACTGCAAAATCTAACAAAGTGACTTATGAGGAAACTAATTACATCAAGTAAAGTAGACTATTAATTCTAAGTTGTTCAACCTTTTCGCTCTTACATTTAAAAGTCTACCTGGTGATTCTGAGGAAAGTAAAGTCGTCTTTAATTTGACTTTATTTTAAAGAAGCAGGCAAGTTGTTTGAGCTAAAAACAACTTACAATTATTAATCAACTTTGATTAGTAATTTTAAGATTAATCGGTTTCCCCTTCAGTAAAATCACCTGCTGGATTTGACAGTGTAGATTATTAATACAAAGGACACAACTGGAGAAAAAATGTTAAAATAAAAAATGTGGTGATAACAGATGACATATGATTTGTTTTTCCAATTAATTTGTTTCTTCCCCAATTACTGCTCAACTTCCATGAACCAATATCACAAGAAAACCTCAAGAAAATCACTTTATGAACCACCGCTTCTTATCAACAATCAGTGAACTCACATGCGTCTCTTGTCCCTCCCTCAAGTTGTAAGTGAGGTCCTGCTGGATGTCCTGGACGAAGTGGTGCGAGTACTCAGGGTAGAGGTCCAGCACCTCGTACAGCCCCCTCAGGTTGATGCACTGCAGGTCGCAGTAGGTCAGAGCTTTCACGTCCGCATTGGTTTTTATCACTCGGTCATCTAAGGACAGGTTCGCCCCGATGAGGTCGCCTTTACCTGCTCAGACACAGACGAGGGCAAAGGAGGTCACGGCACAGTGTTCATTATCTGGTGCATACTCTGCAACATGTTTCAGAGAGTCCATTTGTTAAAGAGGGAGATGGTGAGGGGTTAGAAAGAGAAAGAGTACTGTCCAGTCAACAGTCTGCCCGAGTCAGCCTGCATCTGTGCTGCAGAAGTGACTCTCAGGTAGACTGAATACAGACCACAGAGGTGATGTTCTACACATGACTCCACCCTCTGATGAAGCAAACGTACCAAAACAACCTATACGGATAACTAACAGCTATATCTTTTAATAAAAGTGTTATTCCAAAATAAGAAATGTTGGAAAGGTTGTCGGTTTTTTCACTTTCTGACAAGCCAACAGCAAAAGTTTAAAAGTTCTTTGCTAATATAAATGGCTTTAATATAGTCTGCAATTATGTTAATATGATTTATAGACATTAATGCTGGTTTTAAATGTGCTGCAGTGCTTTTTGTTCCATAATTCCTCAGTGTTTTATATTGAAATAAAACAGAGCATCTCAGGCAGAGGGGGAATACAGAGCTGCAGTAATGGATGCACTTAAACTATTCTAGCAGTAACCCAAAATATAATTATGAACCTGAAAATGAGCATAATATGTCTCCTCTCATAGTATTCGATTATACGTGTACTCAAGTATCAAAAGTACAAGTAATCTGATTGCCATTGAAATAAATGGATATTGCAGCATGCGATCTACAAAGTAACTAGTTACTAAACTATCAAATAAAATGATGACTGATGTCATGCAGATAAATGTCAGGAGGATAAAAACACCAGCAGGAAGGTTTTGTCTGGATCTGAATCCCTTAAAAATGACTTTTAAATGATTAATAACTAATTTAATGAGCGTGACTACGGTATCAATATGATTTTTATTTCCCTCTGACCACTGTGACAGAAAGTTTGGTTTGAGTTGTTGCCATGTTCTTGACTTGAATCCATTTCTTTGAACTAGGAGCCCAAACTGAAGCAAACAAGAAGGAATAAAATTAGCATCCAGACTGTCATCGCATCGTTTAGGGTCAATTTAAGGTGCAATTAAGGCTTTTGCTAACTGATGCTGTCAGAAACTGTGACGTCTTCTTCATCTGCTGCTCATCGTTACACTACAGAACCGCAACACAGCCTAAACTGACCCGAATATGTTCAACTCAAACAAACGGATATAAATATTAATCAGTTTACAGTCGATGATTTCTATTTATAAAACGTAATGAATCTCTCTGCTTTCAGTAAACTTTCCTGTGTGAGTGAAGTTGTGTTGACAGCTGTTTCCTGTTCTGGTGATCCATACAGGATGGAGCTAAGCACCCCGTTAGTGTTAATGCCCCTCACGCTCTGATAAAATATTCATAATGGTCGTTGTGAATAGTGAATGCTGCTAAATTACAGCGAGGCTGCTGATGGAGCGACGGTCGTGACTGCTCTTAATCTCGCCTCCCCCCTCTGCTGTTCCACATCCACCGTCTCACCTCACTCAGTCTCTCTCTTTCTGTCTCTCCTGCTGCTGTATTGAAAACCTATATTGTCGTTGTCCTCTATTTCCTCATATCTGCCTCCCTTTCTGTGTCTTTCTGGTCCACTCTGTTGTCTTTCCTTTTCATATTTCCTGCCTCCATTTCACTTCCACCCCTCCTTTTTTTCTTCCTTTTTTCGCTTACTGCCTTCCCTTCCCTCTCTCCGTCTGTATTTAACTCTATGTTACTTGCCTTCCTCTTTATTTTTAACTCCCCTCTTCCCTCTTCTCTGCCTTCCCTCAATTCCGGACTTTTCTTTCACTTGAGACAGATATTCTCTCCATCATCTCATGTATCACGATGGGGCCTCTCTCACTTTCACACACTCTCTATCATCTGGTACTGAGCTGTGACAATGGACTTGTAGCGTGACAAGAAAGACAGGGGTAGAACACACACACACACACACACACACACACACACACACACACACACACAGAAAGAAAGTTGTTTTCTCATTCAGTCAGACACTCAATGTCAGCCTGACCTTCTGCACAGTCAGCAGGTGAACACAGAGAAAAAGCTATTCCCCTGTCAAGCCTACACACACACACACACACACACACACACATATGCAGCCAACATCCCACACACACACACACACACACACACCTCTGTACCCCGGTAAACAATTCCACCTACTCCATGCAAACACACAAAGTTTTTTTTCAGCAGGAGCGCTTGCATGCAGGTGCTGAGACGATCAGGCAGACACACTGTACACCCACACACACATGCACACACACACACACACGGAAACACCCACACACCCACACACACCCACACACGCACACACACACACACACGCACACATGCACACAAACACACACACACACGCACACACAGGGTAATACAGATAAAGATTGTAAGTGTTGCATCAACAGAGACAAAGTGATGGATGGAGTTTCAGATCCAGATCTTTCTTTCAGTGTTGGCTGACTCATTTACACACACACACACACACACACACACACACACACACACACACACACACACACACACACACACACACACACACACACACCCTTGTGCCAGGCTGGTCTATAACTCTATGTCATGAAGGTTAGATAGCAAAAGCCATTAAGGTCACTCAGGACGAGTGGTTGCGTTACACAGCAGAAGAGAACGGTAGGAAACAGAGCCAGACCGAACGTTGTTTGCATCATATTTCAGGTGTAGAGACAGAAAGGTGAGCAGAACTTCTCCACCATCGAAAAGTCGGTGCATATTTGTGCAGATATATAAAGGAGGGTGACGGTGGTGACAGCAGCACTGGATACGTTCCAAAAACACATTTCACAGCTACTTTTTTTGAGAAGATGAGAACAACAATAACTAGAAAGATCACGGAAAGATACCTTTGCTGACAGAAATGTGTCTATTAAAGGAACATTCAACATTTTTAGGATAAAAAGACGTTTAAACAACATAATAAAACACTTCATGGTTTCACAGGGAGGTCATGTGCCAAATAAACCTAATTTCTTTTCTTCAGAGCTTTTTTTTTCACAGTCTGGCAACCCAAAACTTAATCACTTAATGACTGATTTATTTAGCACAAATATTGAATGAATATCTAACCATCCTCTGACCACCACGACTGAAAGTTTGGTTTGATTTGTTGCCATCTCTTGAGTCCACATTTTTGAATCAGTAGGAGCCGTAACTGTGGTGATCATGAGGAAATAAAATTAGCATCAAAACTGTCCTTCATCTTTTAAGGTCATAGCAACTGAGGCTTTTGCCAACTGGGGCTGTTGGAAACTGTGATTTCCTCTTCATCTACTGCAACATTACAGTAAAGCAGCTTAGAATAACAGAATACAGAATAACACCGGATTATACGTTGATGAAGGTTCTCAGTCTAACAGGTCATGGTACCTCTGAGCTCTGTATTATAGTCAACTGGACTTGTTTCAGTGTCTTGAAGACATTCCACCTCTCGTCCAAGAGGATTCTGCAGGTCTGACTGACTAGAGGAGAGTCGCAGGGTTTTTAACTCTGTGTGGGAGTGTTTTACAGAGTCATTAAGGACACGTGTGAGCTCTGAGTTTCAGAGTCGTTAGGGCCTTCAACCGGACTTCATGTGGGTTGTTCGGGCTAGGTGAACCCAGGTGTGAATGGTTGTCAGGCTGTCTGGAGGGATAACTCCTCTGTTCAAAGATGGCGGTTGTTCCACTTTGACATAGATGGATTAATTTACTCCCCTTTCAAATCGTCTGTCTTCTCTGGACAAGATGTTCACATTGTTGTCCTCACAGGAATGATTTTCCTCCTTCAGATGTCAGTGGACATCAGAGTCTTGACCTGAAGAATTGGACCTCCTGTGTTGTGCCATTCGTTTATGGAGAGGTTGTTTTGTCTCCAAGACACTGAAACACGTCCAGTAGCAGCAACCTACAACCTGACTATGAGGTTTTCTATTAAAATAATAAATAAACATCAGGGTCTATTGCTTATTAATTGTTGCCATGTACTGCTGCCACGTAGATACCTTTGCCAGTTGAAATTTGTCTATTTCAAGGAAGGATTTGTGCTGAAAAAAAAGACGTGTACAACAAACACTTTACAAGATTAATGGTTTTGCAGGGGGGCTTGTGTGCCAAACTATTTCCTGGTTGGGTGCACAGCCAAGAGAAAGATCAAATAAATGTGCAATAATACATTAATCTGCAAACTTTAGAGGGGAGGCTGACAGACTTTGGACAGAGGAAGGTTAAGGCTGCTTCCCTCCTCTCTCCACTGTTGCTAAGCTCACATCCTGCTGGCTGCAGCTTGAGCTGTTTACCACACCAGCATGAAAGGGGTATCGATCCCTTCATGAGAAAAAAAAGAGCAGATTTCCCAACACACATGTGCATTTTGTTGCTGTAAGCTCAGGACTGTCATACCCGTCCACATGCTGTGGTAGACGGGACCAGTTTCTTCATCTAGGTCGGTTTTTCTAAAGTCGTCTGCCACAAGCTTCTTTTCTATAATTTCATCTATTTTTCCTTTCATTAGTACTTCACACAACAACTCTTACACTTCCCACAAAAGTGATGACTATAAAGAAATATCTTTTCTTAGTTTGAAAAGAGTTGCAGCTTCCGCAAATGTTTTGGTACTTTGTTCTTCCATTAATGAGACGCCAACTTCTATTTTAGCATCAATACGTTCTTATTCTGGAACTGCTGATTTCAGGACTATCCGGCTACTGAAATACACCTTTTTTGTAGTTTTATGTTGCTCTTGTAGAATGCACAGAAGTCAGTGTAATTAGCTGCTGCCTTAGCAAATCAAACATTCATTTAACACTGCAAATGAAGATGCATACAAACGCCAAACAGACTGATTTCAACAAGCTGGCCTCGACCTGATGGAACTGAAATTACCTGACTGCAGTGAATTGGACTGATGAAACGGGCTGGACTGAACCGGACAACGTAGATTGAAGCGGACAGGACTGAATTACAATGCTATAGAATAGACTTGAACATACTCAGCTGGACATCACTAGACTCGAGCAGCTTGACCTGTATAGAATTGGGCAATCCTGGGCTGCTCTGAATGGATTACTGGTGTGTAATATAATGTGATGTGCAGCAGCTGTCTGTGTGTGTTTCAACATCTGTCAGCGCGGTTCACTTTCACTGGACCGGTACCAGTGGTGGTTAACACAACATCAAGTACAGCTTCTGGAAGTTGAGACTCCAGCTCCCCCATCTTGCAGATAAATGGCGTCTTTTTCTGCTGCAACATATTGTTGAATATATGTCATCTGACTAGAGTTTAATAACCATAGGCTTCTGAGATTTAGCTACTCTTTAAGACACTGTAATGCTTCTACTTCTACACAATGGGCTCATTTGCAGGGCCAGCTACATCACAATGAGCCGCACAGAGCTTTATTAGGAAGCCTGCTGCTGGGAGTTTGGTCCTTGGAAAACTATAGTGATGGCACAGAGGTATTCTTGCTCTTTCTTCCACACAAAACCCCTCCTCCCATCCTTTATCGTACCCAGGATGGCGAGCACCATGCCGTCCTTCAGCACTTCCATGGAGCCCGAACAGACGAAGAAGATGGCCTGGAGCGCGTCGCCCTGACGGAGGAGGTACTCTCCGGGAGCGCAGAAGGACGTCTTGATGTGCAGCGACAGGGAACGCAGGCAGCCACGGCTGGCTGAGGCGAACAGCGACAGCTCCAGGATCTCCTTGTTAAGGTGCATGGTGATGTCGGATCGCAGCTCGTCCGGGAAGTCCTTCAGCAGCTGTGAAGATGATGCGAGGGAGAAATTCAGAGGGTAAGACAGATGAAGCGGACAAGAGGGAGGAGAGGAAGCTGTGAAAACACAACCACGCTGCTACTCGGGGAGGAAATCTCCGGCTTTGGTCGCCTTTCATGTGATCGCTAAACTATTGTAGTGAAGAAACATCAGTGTTGAGACAAGTTACGTTTATTTACATCTCCCAAGATCAATAGTTTGCCTCGGACGGTTTTACAATCAACACATGATAGTGCTTTAAATTAGGGTACCTGTAGTAAGTGTCTTATAAGATGCTTATTAACATTATAATGTGTTAATTAGAATATCTGGTAACACTTTCTATGAAGCCTGTGTGTATAATGCATTATAAACATTAGTAAAATGTACAGCAAAAATTGTGTAAAATCAGAGAAATCCATTCATTTTATGTTTTATGTTATTTATGTTATTTTATTATTATAATGCATTATAATAGTGATTATAATATCACTGCAATAACAGGGTGTGACCAGCAATGATGACGAATTAGTACTTGACCAAAATTATTGATTTTTTATATGATTGTTTATAACTATAGTCGCACTATAACGAATTAGAATTAGAATAAGTATGTTTATAATGAATTATACACATCAGCATCATCGTTACTGTGATTGTTATAAATCCTTATGAATATAGTTCACAGTAGGTTCTGAATGTGTTATAAAAATGGGCTTCTTGAAACATGTTATTAAGATGATTTTATTGGGCTTATAATCTGATATTAAATGTATTTATGATGCCATAATTAACACCTACATAGACGAACGAACACTTAGGACTGTCAGTATGAAATTGGTTTTCTTTGGGTGATGTAAGTCAGTAACAGACCCTCAGATGAACATATCAGTGATTAAATCAGCATGAACCACTAATGCCTAAAATATGCTGTTGTACAATCAACACAATATGCACAGCTGCTACACACACAACCCAGAAACACCCAAATACCATCTGGAGAATCCCCTATCACAAAAAACAGTCAGAACACAACATGTCATCTGTCGTCTGTCTCGCTGTCAGGACGGAGATCTGGGGCTCACCGTCACACTGAGTCGATCAATGAGTCGTCAGGCTCAGGCTGACTTTAATCAACAGGCCCATCTATAATTCATCTGTCTGGGATTCATCACCATCACTCCATCTAAGCGCTGGTCGGGCTCTGACAGCTGTCTCGCGGGCATTCACAGCCTGAAGGGACGAGCTGCTGTTGGACTACTAACTGTTTCCCTGCGCTGCTTTCTGTTTGTGTTTTCCCAAAACTGTCCTCGTGGCACATTTGTCTTCACCTGTCTCCATTTTTCAATTTATATTTATCTGTGTTTGTTTGTGTCAATGTTTGGCATTTGGCAGACATTCCTGTCTATAACATCAGCTCAGGTCCTTTACAGTATGTGACAGTGACAGTGTAATGATAGTTAGCTAATTTTCACTGTATATACTACTAAATAGTTTATTTATTTTATGTATTTTGTTCTATGCCAAATAAATAAACGAATACCTAAAAGCTTAAAACAATTAGTGGAGTAAAAAGTAGAATGTTAACTTGTGTTTATCCGTGTCAGGTTGTCTGTCTGCTTGTTGGTTGGTTGTCAGCAGGTTTACACAAAAACTGCTTGACTAATTTCCTGGGATGGAGGATGAGTGTCAGACCAGAATAGACCTCATTAACTTTTGGTGCAGATCTGGATGAAAGGACGGATCCAGGATTTTTTTTGTTTTTCGCTATCTTTAAGTTGCTGAATTGGGCATTTTTAGGACATTTTCGTTAATTTCAGGGAATCTATGAATGAGAACAAAAAGGGGCCTGCTGGGCTGTTAAAGAGACCGAATGACTGCCATTCTAGTTCTCTTTGAAATGCACTGACTTAGAAGTTAAGTGGAAATAAGGTTGAAATATTCCACAGTACAGCTCCAGCATCTATGTCAACAACAACACACGTGGAAAAAAGAAAGCAGCATCTTAACACACGAATCCTTAACTGTCATAGTAGAAAGTTTCGTGCCGTCACGCTGGTCGGACCAGCTGCCAAAACAAAGAACAGGGAAGCTCAGATCACATCAGAACACACGACGTCATTCTAACAACCGCTTCCTTTCCTTTCATGTGCAATCATTTCACCTAGATTCCTGCATTTATGTTCATGCCTTGTACACGAAGTAAAAGAGTTTAAACCCTCGATTCTCGAGTCACAAAACATCCTGTCATTCACAAATGACCACGTAAGAAAAGAAGAAATCATGTCTTCATTTTCCTTATTGTCTTCTGTCACGCTCTCACATTGTGGATGATGTGTTATATTGATCACATTACCACTCTTGTGATGAGCTCGAATGTGGACAATATGTGAGCGGTGAGAAGTATGTGATCGTTTAAATGAAGTATTGATCCCTACATGCTGCGCTCTCGGGTGTCACAAACACAAGTTAAGTGATAAAGAAGAATTCAAAGCGGCTGAAGTGTAGGTGCGCCTGCGGTACCTCGTTACAGTCGATGCCGTTGTTGACCGACCAGGTCGTCTGAAAATATTCCAACATTCGCTGCTTGAGGCTCTGTGGCAGATGATGGACACGTATGAAGTCCTTGAGGTCTTTGGTTCTGGTGTGGTACTGGGACCAGCGTGAATACATCCTCTGGATAATGGCTGTCACGTTACCAAAGACCAAGGCATGCATCAGCGCTGCAGGTGCAAAGAGGCAGAGATAAGGGAGGGAGGAGATCAGCATGAATGAAACACAGTGGAGAGGACAGGAAACCAAAACAGGAAACGTTTTTGGACTCAATTTTAATGGCAGAAACTTGCTAGCAGTCAAATGTTTTTTTATACACTGTGAGCTCAGCAGTGTCAACACGTAGGAGGAGGAACAGCAGGAGGTGTTCCAGTGACAGTAATGAGTGCAGAGCAACATTAACGGTGTGACTGGGATTCGCACTCGGACCACCTGCAGGGCTCAAACCAGGTGAACGGTGTCGTGACAGGAACAACAAGGAGCAGCCATGTTCTGTCTCAGTGTCACGTCTTCACTCTCTCTCCAGGTATAGTACACCTGTAGTCTACATTTCCTGTGCATGTAAACACAAACAATATAAACAGGGAGAATGCACGTTTGGACTCAATTGTTGGGGGTAAGTGATCAGACTTAGAGGTTCTGGAATCAGCCGTGTGGATAACATCAGCTGGTCAACTTAATCCTGTGGAGCAACTATGGCTGTCGAAGTTACGTCCACTAAAAGCTCCTGCTTTAGCCACTGACAGGCGGAGGTTGTTATCATTCTGATAATCCAACCAAAAAAACACAAGTCTTGCTCAAGGGGAAGTCCCGCTCTTAAATCTGGTGAGGTGTGAGCTGTTGCAGGAAGACGACAGTGGAAACTTGAGTCAGAGCTGGAGATGGTTTGGAGTTTATCTAGAGAGTCATGGCTGAATATTTACCTGATTCTGACAGTCTAACAGGCGAGGCAACAACGGTAACACGAGATTTCAGAGCGAGACTTCTCTGTGAACAAGACGTGTGTTTTTTTGGTCACAAATGGATCTTTCTCTTAAAAAAAGGTTTATCTGTGTAGGAATTGTTTCCATTCTGTTGTCAGACACTTAGAATGACAACCATCACTTTTGGTAAAGTTGAAGGTCGGGGTTTCCCTGAGGGACCACAGCACGCTGAGTGATTTAAAAACGTCTGTTCGTAGTGAATCATTTACACATCCAAACATAAATACAGGTTGATTAAGTGTCCATTTTTAGAGCTGCTTATAGAGTTATAGGGATATTTGATGACAAAAGATGCACAATGGCAACACAAGAAGGAAGTTACATTCACAAAAAATCATCAGTATAAGAACTATGTAAAAGAAGTGATAACAAAATCCTCCACAACAAGTTAAAATCCTGCATTCATGACCTTACTTTGGTTAAACAACCAGCGAAATGTACTTCCTGGTACTAATTGTGCACTAAATATTCCCTGTTGGTGTTTCAGTATGTTGATGCTGATGTTACTGGATTAATATTACAGCTGACCTGATGTGTACGACCGGTGATACATGGCATCGAGTTACTAGTAAGTAACCAGTAACTCAAGCTGTCAGAGACAACTGACAAATGTAGTGGAGTAGAAAGTGCAATATCTTCCTCTGAGAAGTAGTTTTTTTAAAGAAAAGTACCTTAAATGTGTTCTTAGTTACATTCCACCACTGAAAAAAAATCTGATTTCTAAAACCTACTTCATCATCATCACAACAAATGTTATCTTGTAAATATGATTATACGTGATTCTTATTGAAAAATGGATGATTTGTGTGATCAATAAACAGACATTCCAGTCCACCAGTTAATTATGACATTTACAGATGATGAATTCTCCTCGTCTGATTCAGTTTCCACCTGAGCTGCAGGTGTGCTCCACTCCTCTGCACTGAACACTGAGCGTATGTGGAGTGAGACTGTCGGGCCACCGACACGTTTTAATTCAGCTTTCGGGTCACAGCTTTTTAAACTGTCGACGTGAGGAAACTAATTCAGTCTAATCTCTATTCTAAACTGTACGCAGAATAAAGCTTAGTTCATTTTAATGAGCCAATAGTCCAATTCCTTCCACAGACTCACCTTATTTGACCTCTGCTCTGCTATTATTATGAACAGGTGCTTTGAGTTGGTGTTCATTTGGCGTTAACACAACAGGGACTGTGTGTGTACATGTGGTGTGCATCTGTGACTGTGACTGCCCCCAGGCAGCACGAGACATTTAACATTTAGCAGAACCAGAGTGGGGAGAGTCCACAGGGAAAACCCGGCCATGACATCCAGTCTGCATCCCCAAAAACCTAAACCCAGCACGACGATCCAGCCTGAACTGGATAGGACCATCCTGTAAAGGTCTGTGTGATACATGTTATACTTGCTACTTGATTCTGACATGCCAAGTTGATATAGCACCTGGATCTAAATGGACATAATGGATTTATAATATATGCAAACATAATTGGACATTATAATTCTACATGCTGTTTTGTGCATGTAAAGTCCTTTGAAAAGCAGAACCACAGCGGTGCGATGTGTGTGTGTTTTCTCTGTACCTCCGATGAGCATGACGCAGATAGAGAAGATCTTCTCGGTGTCTGTGTTGGCCGACACGTTGCCGAAGCCCACGCTGGTCAGGCTGCTGAGGGTGAAGTAGAGTGAGGCCACGTAGACGCTGCGTATGGACGGGCCGCTGCTGGTCCCGTTCACACCCGCCATGGCGTAGTACGGAGATTCCAGGCGCTTGCCCAGCTCGTGGAGCCAGCCTGTTTTTAGATGGAAGGACAAATGGATGGTTAGAGGGAGCAACTCATGGCTTTTATTATGTTTTCTCGGTCTGCGTGGCGAGAGCATGGTCATTAAGAGTTGAAGAATAATTAAGAAACCATATCTGTTCTGAGCAGCAGCTACAGTAACTTGTTATAAAACTGTCACTAATTACACACATTTTTCACAGTCTTCCTACATCACTGCAGGCCTAGATGTTATCACTTAGAGTGCATTATGTGACTAGTATTATTTTCTTTGGATGGAATGAACTGCAGTGGATATCTCCAAACTAAGTGCAGTGAAGCACATAGACGCAGACAAAGCTGACCGCATTGTTTCCTGGTTCTGGAAACAGTGGTAAGCAGAGCTTTCTCGTCCACACTACATCCAGAAAAATAAATGTAACAGCAGACGCAGATCAGATGCTTTAGGAACCATAACTGATCCCAGGTCAGTACAGTGCAGAGACATGCAGCTGATCCCAGGAGAGCCTCCTGCAGACACTGATGAATGGTAATTGGATGGAAGACCCTCAGAGCTGCCTGACTTCAACGCTCACGTCAGCATCAAAAACGCATAATTAGGATACAACACATTAAACCTGCCTCACGCGCTGACCTGTTATCTTATGACACTGAAATGCAGTAATTGGTGAAGAGAAATATGCATTGTTCTCATGACCCAGTCAATGCTGACCCGGAACCAGTTAGGAATACAGCGGAGCGAGGTAATTGCAAGCAGTGCAGCTCATCGATACTGACCAGAGATCAGCCCTGGGGGCCTCATTAAATGGGGGACCTGGAAGCCGAGCGGGACTTACGAGACGAATCATGCCATTCGCTCACACACACACACACACACCCACACACACACACACACACACACACACACACACACACACACATAGGATATGTAGTTGGTGCTCTCACATTTTCCATTCAATAGATATTTTACACACGATTTAGGAGTCAAAAATCTCAAAGAGGAAATCCTGAAAGACATTATATTATATTAGACTGTTTACTGAAATACTAAAGAACCTAAACAGATGAACATGAAGTGTCTAATAACATGTTTCAAACCCTCATCTGTGAGTGCATTAACACCTGCCTTAATAGCTTAAACATCTACAGCGATGTGGTCCATGAAGAAAAATAGGTCTACGGGTGAAAACAAAAAACCCTGCATGTTTCATGCATCAATATCTTCTCAGAACCAGCATCGACTTGGAAATAGTGAGCAATGAAACAGCAATGCAGCAGAGTGTAGACGTGTTTACCGAACCCGACTCCTCATGTCACAGCTGAGATGAAGCAGATGTTAAATCTGAAAACAAAGTTGAGGAAAACGAAGAAGGGAGTTGCTTTTATGAGATGTGTGTGGGATTTATGGGCTCAAGTGAAAAATTATGTTCTTGTTAATGCCAGAAGATCAATAAAAACACACATTTAGCTTTATAGCTTCTTTCTGAGCCACAAAGTCATGACTCATCTGTCGTTACACATTTTCTTTCCCTATCAAAGTGTTTCCTTAATATAGATTTAGTAGAGCGGTTTGATGGAGCTGGTTAATGGCTCCACACACACACTGCTGCACAGAACTACGAGTGCATCAACAACACAACTGTTCGTACGTCACACTATGTGTTCAGCATCATTCTGAAACAGCAGAGATCAAATCCTTCCCTTCTTCATCATCTCTACGTGGTATGGATTTAAAGCCGACCCGACCCAGCGTGGTCCTCATTCCTTTGGCATCATGTACAGAAGTTGACATCATCTGGCTGCGGGGACACTTCTTCAGGCACGCTGAGGCTTTAGTGTCGTGTTCCCTCGTTCCGCTGATTCTTTCAGTCCATTTCTACGTCAACAAAGCTTCAAACTATGTGCTCATGTGTTCCTCCACAGCAGCTAAATCCTCGGAAACTTCTCCAGAGGAAGGCCTCGTAGTTACGTTAACACTCAGAGGTCATCTGATAATACCAAAGTATCTTAATAACTCAATCAGTGTCCTAATATAATGTCGTTATCATGATATGATCATGACCCTACAATATTACTGCAATAGAGACAATAACATGGTCACAGAAATTATGATATCTGATTTTGGAATTGTATTCATGTCAGAGAAACACTCCAGGCCTGGCACACGACACACATACACTTCATACTGTATCTCATTAAATCTCCCAGTAACACTGATCTGCAGTCAGCTCTCAGTTTAGGCTTCACCTCCTGGTGTTGGGACGTTGCCCAGTAACATCCCTCGAGAGCTGGACGGGTCTGAGATCTCGCTACAATCCCACGTTCACTTTTGAAACCAGAGCAGCATAAGTGAGCAGGGAGCTGTTTTTTCATCATGTTCCTTCACTCACCGATGTCCCAGTTGTAGGCGTTAGCCTCCATCTCCATCTTGCCGATGATGTACCAGATGCAGGCCATCCAGTGGGCCAGCAGGGCGAACATGGACATCAGCAGCGTTAGGACCACGGTGCTGTGCTGCGAGTAGCGGTCCATCTTCTGGAGCAGCCGCAGCAAACGGAGCAGACGTACTGTTTTCAACAGGTGGACCACGGACACCTGGGGGGAAAGACAACACGGGGAATTTATCCAGGATACAAGAAGGGAAATACATCGATTTCCTGCAAATTTTTGAAGGGTTGCTTTGGAATTTAGTCCATAACTGAACACAAATTACATGATAATTGTTGCACTTTGTGACATAATTCATTAGGGTCAAAAATAATAATCACTTTTGGAATATTAAAAAAAGACCATATTTTAAAGACATAATCAAAAATGAACTCAAGTTACGATGAACAACATTCAAACTGACCCTGACATGCACACCATCACCACCAGCCCTGACTGTCACCACCCGGTCCAGGACCGTCGCTGCTGTGATCAAGTACCACAGCTACAGTTCATAACCTCCTGTTTGTTTCTGCTCGGGGCTGAGGCCGGAGAGAAAATGTAAGCAGCCTCCCATTAATCCCTAACTGGTGTGTTTTCTGTTTTATTTTGAAATACTATCATGTCCTGTCAATCCACACCTGCTGCCAATTACTCACCTGCTCCTGGTCTTGCCATCAGCCGCCCCCCCCGTATACAACCTGCCGTATATATCTCTGCTGGTACATCGTCTGTTTCTGACTTTTTTCCTACATCCTGCCTGGATTTATTTGTGTGTTTCAGACTGGCTACCTGTGTTTTATTTCTTAAACTCGAGCCTTTGAAAGAGTTTCTGCTCTACGATCTGTGTCTGACGACACGTTTCAGTCTGACGCAGATACGTATAAAGAGACACTATGAAAGTGAGGAACTGTCTCACTGTTACAGACAGTAAATCTGGTGGGAAGAGCAATAAACCAGTTTAATACCCACACACACACACACACACACACACACACACTGCATAGCTCTGCTTGAAGCGACAGAAACTTCTTAACAATGCTTCACATCCTCTCCAACATTAGCGACGGCTAAACTGCTCTCACATTCTATAATTAGAACTCACGCTTCATCAACAAAATGATCTATATGACAATTTCCTGATGAAGGATGCTTGAATAGTAAATTACAGCAATCAGGCGCTTGTTCGCAGGTGTGTTTGTTTTGTTTCTTAATCCTCGCCACTGTGCAGTGTTTGTCTGCTCCGGCTTTCTCTTCTCTCTCGCTGCTTTGTTCTGTCGCTCTTTAACTACCTCTGCCACGAGCCTCGCGCCTCCTGTTACTGACTTACATGAAAACAGCCACCTTTCACACCTTTCCAACAGTCATGAGCTGCATATGTGATGTGAATGTCGTCCACTGTGCACCTGCTCCTCAGGCGATCTCCCCCGACAGCCTATGATTTAGGGGCCTCGCCATCATGTTTCCCCATTGGAGACAGACACACATGTACACACACATATATACACACAGGTATTAGGTAGAAGGATGTAGGCCACAGAGGATATTTGTAACCATTCTACGAGGGTGTGTGTGTGTGTGTGTGTGTGTGTGTGTGTGGAGGCTGAGAAACTGGGGCAGAAACTATACAGGAAAGGTGTAACGTGATAACTAAAATAAATGGAGGGAGGGTGAGGGATATGGGCGGTAAACGAAAGGTGAAGAAAGAAGTGAGATGAAATGTCTGTGTGTCTGACAGAGAATTACACAATCAGACTGTCTGACAACCGAGGGGAGGACAAGTGTGGACGGTCCTTATCAGTGCTGCCCCTGCTCCTATCTTCAATATGTTTTATGGCGGTTTTTCAACACTCTCGCAGTGAGAAATAGAGAGCTGGAGCAGCGCGAGGGGTAATGAAGCCTCCTACCGAGCCCTGGGGAGAAGTTCCATCTCCTCTCCACCATCTATCACCCTCCTCCCCACCACCCACCTATGGAGAGAGCAGCTTGCGCCACATCGCATCCTCCTCCAGGAGTGTGAGCAGTGAGCAGTGTAACACACCCGACACCGCTGACACACACCTTCTGCCACCTTCTCCTTCAACTCTTTCCTCTGCCGACCTCCATCTCACTCCTGCCACTCACATTTTGATTCCCTCCGCTCGTCAGGTGTGAAATTTACATTTAGCCTCTTGAGTGTTTACGTTCCTTTTCCTTTTCAAGGCAGTATTTGAGAGACGCGAGATGAGAACATCACTTTACAGAAATGCTCATTATTTCTTCCCCTGCAGCCGCGCCTCTAAATCACAACAATGTGACCGGTCATGTTTATTCTTGTTTATGTTATTAATGCAGCAGTATGAGGCCAATAAGCATGCACAATGCAGTTCTCCAATACCAACTAAGCCTCCTGGCCCAGGATATGGATTCACAGGAGCCTTAATAATAACTGGGGAAGTTATGGCACTTAATAACAAATCACTGTCTTTGGCACAGGTCTGAAGACATTTTCACCAAACATCAACCGGCGAACCATCAGATGAATTTTAATATTATAAATCTCAAAATGCATGAGTGGATAGTATTTCAATATTTAAAGTTACTCTTTTTTTCAAAACCAGTAATATACAATTTATTACGCTACATTAGCCGTTCACACCTTTGTTACAACTAAGATGCTGGAAAGAAAAAAGAAGCAGCGCCTCTCCTTCGACCACAACACCGTTACCATCGAGAAAAAACCCAGAGCAGGAAGCATCATCCAGTGACAATCAGTGACAGTTTCTATGAACAAAATCTTCAAAATATGCTTATAGAAACGCCTTTTCTTCTCAGTGTCACAAGCACTGTGACGTAAGTTGCACATTCTGTAAGTGTAAATGTAGTTAGCTTGCTAACATTGGCCATGTTAAAGGAGAACTTCAGTCAATTTAAACATGCAGCTTCATTGCTCAAGCTACCCTTGACTTGCCAGTACCGAAGACGCGAACACATTTGGTCTAGCCATTACAGAGCTCCATGAACAGAGACTTAGCACTGAACGCTAACAGCATGGGGTCAGAACTTTACACTGTGTTTTAAGCGTCTTAACATGCTCCACATCTCACACCAAAAGTTATGCAACATCAGCAGACACTTTACAACACAGCACTGTAGCTTGTATGACTCAAACTGAATAAAAAAGTAGTTAAAACAGTGTGTTTGTGCAAGCAGCTACTTACCTGTTTGTTGACATCCGCGTCTTCCGGTAGCTAGACCAAACTAGCGTATCCATCGAGTGTGCACTTAACAGGCTTAACAGGCTATTGTAAGGCTCATGGCTCATGACAGGCTGTAACATGGACATGTACATTATGAACAGAAACACGAAAATGCTGGAATACGTTTCCGTCTCCGCCAGTGAGGGAGTAAGTGCACGCTCGACGGATTGACTAGTTTGGTCTAGCTACCAGAACACACGGATGTCAACAAACAGGTAAGTAGCTGCTTGCACAAACACACTGTTTTAACTACTTTTTTATTCATTGTGAGTCATACACGCTACAGTGCTGTGTGCTAAGGTGTCTGCTGATGTTGCATAACTTTTGGTGTGAGATGTGGAGCATGTTAAGACGCTTAAAACACAGTGTAAAGTTCTGATCCCATGCTGTTAGCTGTCAATGCAAAATCTCCGTTCACAGAGCTCTGTAATGGTTGGACCGAATGTGTTCGCGTCTTCGGTACTGGCAAGTCAAGGGTAGCTTGAGCAATGAAGCTGCATGTTTAAATCGACCGAAGTTCTCCTTTAACAAGGCAGCATGTAAGAATGAAAAAAATGAAATGATCAGAAATTGCAGTTTTGACATTGTGATGTGATTGTATTGTGTTGATATCTGCTGCAGTTAGCATGCTAACCAGCTAGCACCCACCTGCCCCTCTCCAAAGCTCATTTGCTAGCGTTGTAAACATTTGAGCTACCCTGCAAGCTGCACGGCTAACTGAGCTAACTAGCAGCTAGCTTTTACTCTGGTGATATGCTGACCCGTATGTGAGTATGAATTTGACTCCTGTCCTTACATATATGATGACATTAAACTAACATGATGCCTGCTATAACAATTATGTTACTTTCATAATTGTAATTACTTATTTTAGTAGTCTGGCCTTGACTTGAGTCATTGTTTATGGGAGTTTTTGTATTTTTCTATAGATTTTCAGGACTTTATATAGCCAGTAGTATCAACATGTGAAAGATGAATGATCATCCAGTTCAGTTTGGTGCAATTTCAAGGTCCACTCTGTAAGAAGTTGAGTTATAAGTCTCATTCTCGACACATCAAATACTGACATTGTTCCTTTTGTTGGCCGCCGTCCCAAAGTGTCACTTTATGACAAGTTGGGAATGAAACTCAGAAATGTGGAAAAAAAAGTGGACTTATAAGTTTTAGTAATAAAAAGGAAGTACAATGAATGACAGTGACGATGTAGATTTTTTTCACAAACTGCTACAGAAATCATTTTTTTTGTTCTTCAGTAAAATTGTTCCTGAAGAAAAACCGTTAAACTTCCTCTGAAGAAGGAAAAAAGACTCATGGGAAACAAGAGAAATGAAGACATTAAAGATAAAATAGGTATTGTACAACAGCAATAACGTCAAGGTGAAACTGTAAAACTTGCCAGAAAACCGAGACAAAAACACGACAGAGGAGAGCGGCAGGGAGCGACACGGCTGAGGTCCCTTGGGTCATTCTGCTGAATGATGGCGTCTGTCCTCAGAGGAGACACCATCAGTCTGAATGCTCCGTCCTTAGAGGAGACATCACACTCAAAGTTCAGCAATTGGCCATTCCCGCTCTCCCTCTGTGGCGGCAGGGGAGCTCGTGGCCCAGTAGTCCTATACCCAAATTCTAACCTACTGGGACGGTGTGGTATTTCCATTAATAGAGTCTGGAGCAGAACCGCCTGGAGCGACCTGTCACCGCGCCTGACTCTCTACCACTCTCCTCTTCATTGTGTAAAGGAAAGCATCTATTCTGTCTTTTTATAGCTCATTTATGGCCACTCCTCTTGCTCTTCTCTGTTTTTACTCTCCCATTCTGTAATCGGAGTCCAAGTTGACGAGGTTGTCTTCCTGTTGTACGACCGTTATGGGAAGGATTCTTGAAGAGCTGCAGTTTTGTGTGAGTTTGTTCACACATGCACTCTCATATTGGACACTATGATTCATATTACAATGCCTGAGTGACAGCATAAAGCTTTTTTTAAATTAGAGGCCAAAGCACAAATGTCCAACCAATCAAAGCGTCCCAATGGTGGAGCGCTTCCACTGTGTGACATCATTCAGCCGGGGACACGACTGGATCCTCTATCTAATTGCTCCACATCACTGTGTCCGCCTCCATTCGACTATTCTTAAGGGGGCTATGTATATGACTCCGGCAGAACAGTCAGAGTTTTTAATGATACAGGTTTCATTGTTTTCTCAGCGCTTGTACAGTCTGTGGAATCAATACGCAGAATCAAAGAGGCACTGGAGCAGCGTTGGAAACACTCGGTGCGATCTATTCCTGCGAAATGTCAGATAAGCTGGAGGTGCTGCACTTAACAATGCACCAGTGTGTTGACAGGATTAGAGAGCAGGTCTAAATCAAAGATGTCTGGCAACGAGTGATAAACAAATATTATTAACAAATGTGTCTCAGTGTTTGCGTTCTGTTTCAAGCACTCAGCGTTTGACCTACTCACCACGCTGACTTTGAAGGCGTAGAGCAGGTCAAAGGGCAGCGCAGCCACCAGGTCGATGATGAACCATGTGGTCAGGTAATGGATGCAGATCTGTCGAGCGTCAAAGATCACTTGGCCCGACTTGCTGACATAACTTGTGCGAAAATTGAAGACAATGTCTTGAAGGGAAATAGAAAAAAAACAAACAAGTCTGGTTATCATAAAGTCTCAAGCATTCAACTTTGTATAAATATATAAAAGTTAAAGGAGACCTATCATCCTTTTACCCTTTTTTTTGTGCTGTAAAAGATATTGAAAGTTAAGACGGTCAAGGCCACAAACAGAAGCTCCTCTCTCCCACAGAGAACACTGTTCCACAAACGCCTCGTCAGTAGTCGTGCCTTTAATTCCCCGACTTTGTGACATCACACTACCTCACTGTGTCACACATTTGCTAAATGCCCAGCGGACAGTTTGGCATGTAAGAACTGATTTAGCACAGCTGGGTCAGGCATGTGTGAGCTGACCAACCAGAGGGGACTGGGTTATAGATAAAGGGGGAATACAGAGCTGCAGCACCAAGAACGAAATCATAAACCTGAAAATTAGCACAATATGTCTCCTTAATAGTTATAAACACTGACGTCCTGAGTTCTGTAATCCTGCAACTCACCTATAATGAACAGAATCTCCACTGCGATGTCACTGACGGTCGTGCTGCGGGTCAGGTCGTCATCATCGCCGATGAAGCACACGTTATACGGCACCGTCACAGCAACGTAGAATGTGGCGAGGAGTATCAGCCAATCCCATCCTGCTTTGAACGTGCTGTAGTGAAGTAAGATGAATTTGGACTTTTTGGCCTCTGCTACCTTGTACTCCGGCAAAGCGGGCAGATCTCCAAACACATTCTGGACGGGACAGGATGAGAAAACAGAAGCGACAAAGTAGCAATATTATTACATCCACATATGACATCCAATCCATCATGGAGTCTGTGTGCAGGGAAGGAATTCTGCAATCAAGGCCGAACCAAGACGAGACTGGTGCACGTATAACTGAGTTTCGAGCACTTCAGGCACCTAAATATGGGAATATCTAATGTTTTGTTTTGTCTTTTGTTATCCCTCGTACAAAGCTGCAGTAGTTTAATTCAAACTTCTGTGTCTCTTGTATTTGCTTCCCTTTACTATCCTAAGTATGAAAAAAATCTAATAAATAGCATTTAAACTATTCACTGTTATCCAACTTTCACTTTCACTTTACCATACTTAATATCAGGACAATAAGTTACGATAACCCAAACAAATAAGGCAGCTTAGTCACTGAACACGGGGCTTCGTGCAACATAGCTTGCAGACAACAACTGAGCGATATATTTAGCCAATAATTAGACCCTCAACTTAACTTATTTGTAAAATCTCACCTCGTTTCTAGCTGAAGTTGGCAGCTGTGTTCGGTTGTTTCCTACAGCTGAGCACCAAACGGCACAACAGAGTTAGCAACTAGCTAGCAAACATGCTACAGTCGAGAATGTAGCATGCTAATCATCCTCTTTTTCTGCTGGAATTTTAAAAGATGACAATTTTCCAATGTTGTGTTTAAAGCTGTGGCCAAAATCAATGAATGCATTACACTATATACTAAGTTGACTCTAGCTAGCTTCTTTGGGTCACAATAATCTTTGACAAAGTAGTTTCCTTATGATTAAATCCATTAGTATTATCAAATGTTCTCGCTTATTAGAAACAAGTTGTGACTGAGGGTATCAGGGAAACATTTGTACAAACGTTAATGTGGAGATATTTTAGTTATCCTTTTTGAGTTGTACCATATAGTTGTTACACATGTTTGTCAATTCTAAAGATAATTTTGCAAATCAGGAAAATCACAGTTTGTCATAGAGTTAGTCGAATATCGTTGAGTTTTGTGTAAAACTGCTCAGTAAACTACATCAATCCCCAACACCAGCGTGTCACTTTGGCACAGACAAAGTAATGAAACAGGCGAAAACCACAATCACGTGTCTCTTGTCGTTCACTACACATATTCTTTTCTGATAAGGTCCGTGGTGGTCGTCTGCTGAGAGCACTTCTCCATCTTGACACAATATTCCTTTGCAGCTCCTTTCCCTTTGTTTTTTCTCCCACTGTGTTAATAACATCAGCAATCTCCTCACTTCCATATAACAATCCTCCCCCACCCTCTTCTGAATCTCCCTCATCACGCTGCATCCCGCCTGTCGTCTGAAGCGCCTGATGATACCTTGTTGAGTTTAATCTTGCTCTTCTCTCTGCTGTGGAGGTGACCAGAGATGTGGTAGAGCACCGTGCTGCTCCGCATCCGAGCCGAGCTGAACGAAGAGCCGGTTTTTACCCTGCTGCGCCGCCGCTCTGTAAACACACACACACACACACACACACACACACACACACACACACACAGTTACTGCACAATCCCGTCTACAACATTTTACCCCCCGAGGTTAACTCCTGATGAATGAAACACTCATTATGTTTGATGAAATACACAATATTCCGTCTTGAATAGGAAAACATGAATATGCAGCAGGAAGAATGTTTCATTTCTGAACAAAATTGCACAATTTATGAGTGGAGTGAAAAAAGAAGAAGCTATTTAACTGTCATTGTGCTTTTGTAAATGTCAAAGAACACGTGTTACCTGTTTTGATTCTCATTATCCAGCCATAAATATTGGCTGATGATGTCCTGTTGTGTAAACACCATCTCCAGCAAAAGAGAGCAATTTCCAGCTTTGATAAGTTGCTGCTGGGGCAGAGAGGCTGTTAAGGATGGAAGATTTTCTTTGGTTGATTGCTACTGGGGCGTGTGTGTGTGTGTGTGTGTGTGTGTGTGTGTGTTTCTAGAAGTAGATAACATAGATGGTGCAGGATTGATGAGTTCTGAGCAAGGAGTTGGGTAATAGGAGAAGGCACTTTATTGCTGCCAGGTTTTTGAGCTCGGTCCACAGCAGAAGACTACAGCGGAGATTGGCTTGAAGGGGGATAACGGCAATAACAAAAGCTGCAGAACAGAAGTGATAACTGCTTTTGAGTGTCCTTTGGAAAGAGTGTGCATTCCGTGGTGTGTGCCGTGAGTGTGTGTGTGTGGACCCCCAGACGAGGCGAGGAGACAGGGCCATTCATAACGCGGTGCAGCCCGGAGGGACGCGACACGGCAGGAGCACAGAGACAGAGACATGCTTATTTTTAGATCTAATGAATTTCCCTCCGCTTTTCTGGCCATTCTTGTTGGGGTAGAAGGGGAGTATGGGAGAGGCGAGGGTGTTGCTTATTTGGGGGGAAGGAGAAGACTTGCAGGGCAGATGATGAGGGAGAATGGATGGAACTGTAATATGAGAAATAAGGGGGATGGAAAAGGACGCCGGACAGCAAGAAACAAAGCCTGGAGGGAGATTTTACCCTCGACAGAGAAAAGAGAAAATAGTGAATGTGAAAGGAGAAGAGTCTGCTGATGCCAGTGATGGGATTCCCTCTTTGGCACACACACACAGTTGGTCACATTGGAGGTGTTTGTCCATCCCTGAATGGCTTCCACAGCATGGAGGAATCAGCATCAGAGTGCTTTTACATCTCCAGGTCGTCCAAATTACACACCAAGTTTACTTACTTCCAAATTTGCAGGCACACGCTAATTTTAACCAACTTTTCTGACCAGAACAGATTAAATTTAGGTGTTCGTCTCTGTCTGAAGGCTCGCTGCAGCAGCCTGTTTCCTTCTCTGTGAAATGTATTTCATTATGTGGGCAAAAATAACTCCGCTCTCTGTTTCCTGTTCCCCCTTTCTCACAGTAATGAGCGTAATTAGGCAGATCCAGGGTCGGCCGGCCTGAGATGACAAGAGTCAGTTTGCTGACTTCACACACACACACACACACACACACACACACACACACACACACACACACACACACACACACACACACACATACACACACACACACACACACACACATTGACATTCTCTTTGCTTTGCAGGCTGACCCTGACTTAAGCTTAGGTGTTGCCCTTAAGGTATGATCGTTTGAGGAAATTGATTTTGAGTGCAGATTTTGCAGCTTTGTTTTCCTTTAGTTGCTCTTTGTGTTGATGGTGATGAGCATGATGAAAACACTACGAGGGCGAATGTGAGCTGAGGTGCTGACGGAGACTTTAGTTATCTATTTATTTAAAGATGTGAAGAGAAAAGACAGGGTTACCTAAAGATATTACAAACCGAACAACAACTACAATCAAAGATATGAACCTGGATATCACAAAGTTTTCCTTTATAATTTCATTATGCTGTTTTGGCTCATCATACTGCACATTTTCAACAACCCTTTTTCGTATAAATCATGTTTATATACGACCAGGTAATCATGTGAGAGCTTTACATCACATACTGACCTTCCTTCTTGTCCTCCTGGATGGTTTTGGCTTTAGTGTCGGTGATGTCTTTAAACGAGGCCAGAAAGAGCACCACGTCTCCTTTCTCATTCTTAATTGGCACAATGTCCAGCAGACACCAGAACAGCACTGCTGCAAGGGAAAATAAAAACGCTCTTATTAAGTCTTTTATAGCATCTCTGATTTGACTCAGAATGGATTTACATGTGAGTGTATAACCACTGAGTGTGTGTGTGTGTGTGGGGGTGGTTAGAGCAACAGATTCACAGATTCCCAGACTTGTGAGCCTGTCTACAGTTGGACGTCCCTCTGGGGAAGCAGAGCCTTTAAATAGACCGAGTCTCTGTTCCCCAGGCACAGCGAGAGGTGAAGCCATCTCCGAGGTCCCATCTCCCGCTAAATAGCTTCCTTGTTAGAGGAACTGCAGGTCAGCGTGTGTGCTGCATCAGCGACTTTGTGCTGGTGCTGAACTATTGTGACACTTTTATCAGCTTGATTTACCAACAAGTTGTAAAGTACACGACACCACTGTTTGTCCTTAACGACTTAAAGCTGCTAAAAATCTATATTGTTCTATTAATGAAGGATCACATGAGCATGTGTTCAGGAAATCGCTGAAAGCCTTCATGCAGGACTTGTATTAACAGGGGAACTCGTGTTATTTAAGAAATGACATCACTGTTCAGACGGGACAAGGACAGTCTGTATGCTACTCAGATCTACTGACAATATCCCCAGATATGAGGCGGAGCACATGCAGCCACTTTAATAATGGAGCTGAAAGTTGTTTGGCTCACGTGCTGCGTGTGTTTGAAGCATTATTACACATTTACAGCTCACTGACTGATAGCACACAGCAGATTTGCAGCTATACTTGAATATGACCACCGTCTGTTCCTTCCATCCTTCCCTGTCCCTCATTTCAAATGTCAGCACAGCCATTGATTATTCATCACATTATGATCCATGATCAAATGTAATAATTCCGTTGTTTGACACAAGGTAACAGATGTTCAATAAAATATGACCCGATGCAATCAGATGCTGATTTCCATGAGACTGATATCATCCCATGACCGCTGTGTTCGGTGGAATATAATTTTGTTATTAGCACCAAACTGAAGCTTGAGCTAATTAGCTAAATGCTAACATCCACTGTTTTTCAAGCAGAGCCGAGTCCAACAACGTACCGTCAAGCTGAGCAGGAAATCTGTAGTTTGAGATGTTGTACGGAACATAAAAACAGACAGAGAGATGCTGAGCATCAGGGGTTCACGTCTTGTTAATGTTAATTAATTAATCACATTAAATCTAGTCTGATCTGCATCATGCAGTGTCACAGGTATAATTTATTTTTTTCCAGTCAAGCTAGTTTTATTCTTCACAGGGCTGTTTTTTCTCTTTGATTGTTTGATTATTCAATAAATTAATTAATTTGCGGTTAACTGATGTACAAAAAGCAGATTTTCGATTGCTTCCAAAAACTTTATTCTGAGGAAAAACGGTAATTTGGGGTTTTTGATGCACATTTTGTCAAGATGGAGTGTCGTTCATGATTCTCTATTCAATGACTGAGAATAAATTAAGAGGGATTTCCCACGGAGTTCCCTCCCATCACTCCCACTCACCGAATCTTCCTCGCTTGGTGATGACTCAATCACAGTGTTTTTGTCTCTGCGAGTGTGTGTGTGTGTGTGTGTGTGTGTGAATATCTGCATGCCTGCGAGACAAGGCAGCACTATCAAGCGCACAGTGAGAGAAACAACGTCCCTGATTGCGAGCATGCAGCTTTCTCTTTCCTCTCCGGCTGACAGTCGGAGGACAATCAGCTACATTTACTTTCAGGACACTGCTGTGACAGACGCAAAGAGACGGATGATGCGACAGGATAAAGGCTGGGGAAGTAAAAAAGATAAGTAAGAGACAAACCAGCACAAACAGTGCTATGGGGAAATGTTAAAAGAGGTGGGAGAAAAGAAAATGGTATTGACATGAGGCAGAGGGAGATGAGAGGTACAAAAGGGAAGTGGAAGGGAACAGACGGGAAAAGGAGATTGAGGGGTGTGACAGAAAAAGACAACAAAGCAGGAGACAGATCGGCGTAGGCAGCCACATCTGTGGTGGTATTAGCATGGCTGTGTCTATGCAAACTGCACTGAGTCATCAACTGAAGCTGTTTTATAAATGAGAGAAAGATGACAGGAGAGCGGCGTGACATCCGACACATGCACATACCATAATAATACCTGCATGAGTGAGTCAGAGCAGATCACACTGTATCACACAATCTTTACAACTGTTGACAAAACAGCGTCACCAGAAAGGTCCATTTAGCTGCTGAAACTCTGCCCACACATCCCGTGTGTTGTTACACAACTCAGATCGGTGTTGTCTTGTGTCTGTTGATGGCTGTTAAAGACACATATAATCCACCAGGGCTTAATGGGCAGGATAAAAGGGACAGTTCACCCCAAAATCCAGAAATACATGTGTTTCATCTTTCCTGTAGGGCTGTTCATCCATCTAGAGTGTTGGATGAGGCTCCAAAACATGCAATGAAACATGTAAATGCTCAACAGCGATGTCTAATGTCCTCCATGTAGGAACTCATTTCTTTCAATCGCACCACATCTGCCAGCTGTATCACTGCACAGGAGGAAACATGCATTGACTCATTGGGAAGCTTCTGCTGGTGACGGGGATGTAATCTTTAAAGGGGTTTTTGGACTCCATTACTAATCGAACGTTAGCTACTGTTGCTTCTACAGTCTAGCGACATTAAGAATTAATCAAATTCCCGGACGCAGGGCTCATTTTTCACGTCACGTTACAATCCGTTCACATACGGCGAATAAAATGTGATTAATACATTTTAATTGCAGGAAATTGTGACGCAGAGCCCCTTTAAAGGTGTAGCTTCTTTCTGCGCGATGATATGGTTGGAACCTTTGCCATCTTTTTCTATTATACTCACATCTCTGCAGCCTCTTATCGCCACAGCTCAGCAACTCACACTGAAACCATCTGGATTGATAAATAGCAAAACTGGTAAGACGGAAATATGTGAGAATGAGTTCCGTGAGCAAATAAAGTGGCGCCACCGCACAAGTTGTTCTAAGATTACATTCAGAGTAAACATCTCTTAAATCGACGTACATCTTTGACTGATGTGAAAACATTCAGTGAAACGCTCCGAGCAGCTCATTGAGACGATGTCAGGCAGGTACATTACTCACCTCTGAGTGGTTCAGGCTAAAGAAATCAAAATAAATCTCCTTGAAAGAATAAGAAAACATTAACACACTGTCACGCTGAAAGACTACAGCAAAACAAGATGTCAGTTCAGTCTGATTATCAGGTGAGGGCTGTGCTCAGGGTGTCAAGGAACTTTAAAGGTCCACATTTCCATATTTTCCTCAGCACTTTCAGTAGCGTCTATGTTGGCACAATAGCTGAGATGAAAAGTTTTGAAAGGTCTAGAATCAACTCATGTGAGAAATAATCAAACCTCCAGAGCAGCTACTAAACGGACCTGGTAGTGAGACTATTTCATGAACACGTTTGGACGATCAGGAAATTAGAAGTGTGTTTGCAGCGCTGATATAACAAATAACCAATTTCTCACGATTTGTGACGGAGCTGCAGCCGAGAACATTCACCACCGGATGGGGCCGGGCTTAATCAAGAAAAAAGTTTGTAGATTCACAAAAACTGAATCTCCTGCGAGAAGCCTGAAAGTGAAGGAAACTCTGCAAGTGCACATGGCACCATCCCACATCGCAGCACGCATGTATCCACTGATGCCTAGATGTGCTCATTATTTCCAGCTCCATCTTGCTCACTGGCCAGCTGGCTAATCAGCGAGGCACACACCAAACCATACCGCACCACGGACGGCTATCGGGCTCAGTGTAATCGAAGGAGACAGGGTTAAAGAGTCACTCGCTGACAGCGATGAAAGTTTAATGTGTCTCAGCGTTAAATAATAACTCAGGGACTTTTGTGACTGATTGCTTTGTTTAATCACCTTTTAATGAGACTGGGCCAATAAAAAAAGCAATACATCCATTCATGCATTCATTACTTCATCTATCCACGAGTTCATCCACGCCAATTTAAATGTGGCTTATCCAGAAATAGCCACAGAGAGCCGCTATCTTTTTTATGGAAATATAACGGGAAAGTCATACATGGTGACCGCTCTGTGCGCTCTCTAATGGCTTTCTGTGCCTTTCTACTTGCCTTGGTTTCAACACTTAATTGGTAAACGGTAGAGGGAGGCACAGGGCATGTGTGAGCATGAAAGTGCCGCTGAATTAAATGATAAATGAAAGGTATGCAAATGACAGCAACTCAACAAACTGCTGCTCACCCGTCTTGTTGTAGAACATGATCTCATCCTTAAACTCCTTGCGCTCCTCCAGGGCTTCATCGATGCTGAGGATGATGCTTTCGCTGGTCTCCGGCCCGTACAGGAACTTACAGGCACAGCTCTTCTGCATGACCTCGGCCCGGGAGAAGCCTGTGAGCTCGCAGAAGCCATCGGAGCAGTAAACGATGGGAAAGCCCTTTGACACCTGTGCGTTGGCGAGGATGAAGTTGCTGTCTGCAGGAGAAAATGGAGGAAGAGGCGAGGTGAGAGGAGGACAGAGAGTGAGGAAATGACACTATTCTCCTACCAACCAGTCAACAACCGCAGATCCCAAATCCTGCAAATGTCTGGCAAAACAAAATATAAAAATTAATCAACATTGGTGATAACAATTTACATTAAAGGTGCATTATGTAAGAATTGGCCACCTGTCGAATTCATACTCAAAGCAAATACGGAGCAGCGTATCACCAGTGTTACCGCTAACTGCCTCTAACTGCAGCTGCCGTTAGCTCAGTTAGCCATCCAGCTGCAGTGGCAGGCTGGACGGGGAGCTCGTGGACCAGATGTGTGAAGTCCCTGAGCTAGAGAGAGCTGCAGTCCTTTGGCGGCTAATGTAAGCATAAAGCATGCAGCTGCAGCAAATATGCCACTGTGTAGTTTTTACAGGAGTTGTTGAAGTTTTCATTAGACTAATAATTATCTATTAGCTGAGCCTGTTGAACATACTGTAGCAAACTAGCCACTACATCTCCCAGCTGGCTGGCATGAGCTACGTCACAGTGCAGTCGGTGTAGTCGGACAGTGTATATTCATGGGCCACACACTTTTGAAACATCAGATAATAAAAATTAAAGCATTTTTGGACCTCATCAGGAGGTTTCCCCTCTGTCTGTCTCACTGGGTCAGTGTCATTAACCACCGCGTCCAAAGATCTTCATCTCATGTTGACAGCGGCCGGTGTGGGCTGCAACATGAAGGACATTTATCTCAATAAATTACTGATTTATCTGCAGGCTGAAGAGCCATGGAATCCTCCTCTTCAAACTCATTTCCTAGAGTCAAGAAACTGACCCTGAATTAATAATACTTTTAGTGAGAGGTGCAGTAAAAGAGAGCTTGTGAGTTAAGGAGTAAAGTTGGTAGAGAATCAGTGGGGAGTCTGCTGCAGTGATGACAGCGAAAAACAAAATATCACATTAGTGCTGCTGAAGTCTATCACAATTAATTATCCTATTTGTGTCTAGCTCTAAACACCCGGTTGAAGAGGACCAGCTGTTTATACCTGAATCCATCTATTATGGCACGCAAACACACACATCCACATGAGCAAACACCCACAGTGCAGTGCAGCGTAGAGCGATGCTGAGTGGTGCTGATAGACGGATAATGTTTACAGTACGCCCCCCATTACATGAGACAGCGGGCGGCCGCGGTTTGGCAGATTCTATAAGGTGTGCGTGTGGATGTACGCCTGTGTGGTAAGTTGATAAGCATTCAAACCTGCTCAGACTAGACCCGAAGTGGCATGACAGCACGCACAGACGGTACGTGTAGCATTAGCACATTATTCCCAGACATTAGTTTAATTACAGTAAACAAATGAGTCACAAACACACACACACGCAACACCACGTCTGCGTGTTTAGAAAAGCCGCTTGAGACATCCTTCAAAGCGACGTGCTTGCATTTCATAACAAAAATCAATTTTCTGCATCAATAATTCCCTTTCCCACCATCCTCCATGTTTAATTGTTTCATGTTGTACGTCAGGCTGCGGACCTGGGAATACCACCCCGGAGGACCAAACCCTTGTACGTGCCGCTCCAGAGGAATGAAGGACAAGTTCCCTTTCATGATCCTGTTCAGCAATCAACAATTGCTTCTGCACGCTTGCAAGCACTCACTGTATGAGAACTGAAATTCATGTAATTTTCAGGAATGTGGGACTTTAGAGAGAAGGCACTTTGAGATGTGCACCGAAGTTCTTAATCAGATTTGGGAACATTGCATTGAGGCTGTCGAGACTTTACATTTTCATTATTGTCAACAAATCTCATGAAGGACCAAAACCAATAATATGTCGGTCCATCTCTAAAAGCTGTCCGGCTTCCCCAGCCTGTCTGTGCCTCTCAGCGTCACGCACATTTGTTCCTGCAGGTGTGAATCTTTGAGTTATGGTCATAAATACATGCTCTCATTACTTTTAAATAATGAGTAGTTCCATAAAACAGCTGGATGCGGTCTTTCTTAGGAACTGTTACTCAGGAGTGAACAGTGTCGTTGTTGGGGAAAGTTTTCAGAGGCTGGTTTGTTGTTCTCTTTACTAGTGTAGACTCACAATTAACTGTTTGTCGTATTAAAGGAACATGTTGATCTCAGACCTTAAAGAGACAGGAGCTTAAACACAGCGTTACAGACAGCAGGGTAACACAGAGCTGCAGCACTAACAGTACAAGAAAACTGATGCAATGAAAACCATGAAAACATATTCTACAAGTAACCAAAATAACCAATGAAGCTGAAAATTAGAATATTATGTCTCCTTCAATAGCTCCGGGACAAAAGTTGTGATCTGTTGCTCATTGAAATGGGTTATATCAGACTTGCAGACAATAACTGATAGCAGGATATATTTGAACATTTTGTTAAACGTATTAAGAGAATATCTCCAGATGTATCCTTTAAAGAATTATTTTAGTTTAGAGCAACAGGTAGATTATCCGACACTTCAAGTAGCAATAACACTGAGCGTATCCCCTCACTGCACAGTCAGACTGTGTGCTAATGTGACGGGTGTTTCCGATGGACAGGTGGGTAATTATTTAACAGCTCCAGTTCATCCAAATCATTTGGCTTCTGCCCTGGAGGTTTGTTCAAAATCTGTCTAATTGTCTCACCACTCCACAGTTTCTTGTCCCATCTGACTCCCTTGTAGCGACGTCACCACATCTCAGCAATTAACACTGAAATCTTACAATCACTGACAGTAATAAACTGAAATAAGGCTTTAATAATGTTTTTGGATGAATAATACCCAGTGACAGCGACGCCCATTCATGAAAGAGAAAAACACCCCGAGAGTGTCATGTCAGCTGTACCGCTCTGACTGTGTGACCCAGACAGATGGTCTGAGCGGGTCTCAGCGTTGGGACCGGCTGTCAGACGCGAGGCCCCTCCGGCCCGGGGTAAGAAAGAGAGAGAGCGACGGGACCGCTCGTCTCTCGGGGAGCGTCGGCTCAGGCCTGCAGCCCGTCTGGTGGCAGCTCCAGAGCACGAGAGGACGAGTGTTTACAGAGAAACACACACTGTGCTGTGTTTGACTGAGGATTACGTCGGCCGGGTAGAATTGACAGGTTTACTGTATATTATATATATACTGAGAGTACAATATGTATGTTAGAGAGACAAAGATATGGAGGATAGGCAAGATGATGTTTGTTTACATCCTGGTTTGCGATGCAGACGGGACCACGTGTTAAATGAACGCTGATGACATTTTCTTTGCTTCAATTTTCAGGAGCTCCAGGAATTCTTTCTTTGCTATTTAATCATTTCAGAGTAGAGTTGGATTACTGTTCTATTGACCTTTTTGTTCTGTATCCTTTCTTTTTGTTCTACCTCTCTGTTCTCCTCCTTTCTCCCCCTGTCCTACTTTTCCTCACACCTCACCTTCCTCCCTTGCGATGCACCAGCATCACATCCTCCTTCTGGCCCCCACCCCATCCACCTTAATATTCCTACCTTTGCTTCTTTATTTCCCTCCCATCCTACCTTTACATTACCTTTTCCTCTCTTTAACTCCCAGCTGTTAAATGCCCCCCCCCCCCCCCCCCTTGTCATTCTGGATCTCTCCATCTAATTACTCTTCATCTCCTCTCTGCCCTCGAAATTTCACCGGACCGTTCTTCTTTTCCCAGATCCATTTATTTCCTTCAATCTTTGTATGCGTTCACCTTCCTCCCCATCACCTCTGCGAGAGCATCATCTGACTCCTCCACCACTTCCCCCCCTTTTCTGTCTTTTCTTTCGTTACTCCGGATCGCCTCTCCTCTGTCTCAACCTCTTTATCACCTCCAGTTTCTCTACTGTATCCTTCTCTCCACTCTGAATTTCTTTTGGCTAATTGCTCCGGTGTAGAAGCCCATAGATCATCTCCCCTCATGCTCACACTACTGCATGACAGCTGCTGGAGAAACCCCACAGGGACACGGAGAACAGGGGGAGCGAGAGGGGGGGAAAGACTCAGACAAAGGGATGGAATGAGAGGGCAGGGAAAGACGAAAGAAGGAAGAGAGAGAGAGAGATGGCTACGGAGCCTTTTCATACAATAAAAGTCAGCGGAGGTGCCTTGGAATTGTTGGAGAATGAATGACTTGTAAAGCAATTGTGTGAGCTATTAATATAAACTTTCAAGTGTAATTATACCATCAAAAGACCAGCGTCAGACAGCTGCTTCCTCCTCTCAAAACACTTTCCCTAAGTCGGTGTGGGGATTTGCATGTTTCCTTGTCATCTGATCAAGAATTAACGAGAATTTCCCCACCAAAAACAATTAGACAGCATCAGTCATTTGGTCGTATATGATCATAATTCAACCAACGCTGAGGTTTTCCTTAAAAGGGATCCTGTGTGATGATGCAGATAATGACATGTCATCTCTGAACACAGAGGAAGATGATGGAATCCTCTCTTCCACAAACGGAAAATTATTAGCTGTGCTGCCGTTAAATTCATGTTACCCCAGTTACTAAATCCTAAAAACTGTGGTGGGCTGAAAGTTCCTCGCACCATCATCAAATGTATCATTAATAAAATGAAATATATCCACATCTAGTAAACACCGACACACGTCTATGGACATTCATGGATCCTGAAGGCGGAGGTATGTTGACAATTACGGCATCGGTTGCCATGATTCCTTCCCTCATGATCGATAGTTGATCAATTACTGTCAAGTCAAACTTCCACTTTCCCCACAAGAACCAATCATAATGGTTGTTTACATTAACTCCCAGGTGGAAAAGCCACTGCATCAGGTAGCCTGCTGCTCGTGCATCGTCTTGTGTATAAATCTCATCATCTAAAATGCATGTTCGATGCTTTCATATGATAACAGCACGATCACTAACATTACTGTGGAGAGCTGATTCACCTGTCGGGCCAGTGAATGAAGGAAATGACAGCTTACGTTTGTTAAACAACTACCACCACCGATGACAATCGCCATGGACGGGCTCATGTTTTACAGTTTTTGACCTTTTTCCTCTCTTCCTGACGTATCAGCTGATGTTTCCCTGGAAGTTATAGCGACATGCAACCAGAAGAAATG